>NW_026623499.1:827822-887822 GCF_030028575.1 Malurus melanocephalus | reverse complement strand
CTCTGATAGAGTTAAAGAATAGAATATCTGGTAACCAGAATTGAGAAACTGAAGCTGACTGTCTTGGAAATAGAGGAAATTTATTTTTCACCTGTAGCTCATTACTCAAAATAGCGTCCAGTTAAACATTTTCCAAATGTAAATCTGTGGTGTTTTTCTGGAATTTATCAGTCAATAAAAACCCCTAATTTTTCATAATCAATCATGATATCTAGATCAGTAGCTCTTCAAAGTAGTGCATTCACTGTTAGACTCCTCAGCAGTCTACCTTTCTGTCTCTCTGTTGTCAGTCTGTTACTTGTGTATTATTCCTACCAACTAAAAAATTGTTATTGTTTTAATTTTTAGTGTTAGTAATGTAAATATGCACACCACCTTTTGTTCCACATTTTCAAAGTTTGTATGCTAAGTAAAACATGCATTTTTAACAGTGTACAAAGGCTTAAGTAAAATGCATATTTATTCTTAGTATTAACAAAAGTAATGTTTATTTCATACATGATTAATAAGATACATAGATATAATGTTGCATGTTGCTTGTGAAGCGTTTTTGCTTAGTGGAAGTCATTCTCTTTAAAAATATTTGCACAAACTTTTGCTCCTACCTGTGATAGCTCYTTGTAGCTCTTGAAAAACCTTTAAACTCATTCAGGGGTTTGTATTTCTTTGCCTCGTGGTTTTTTTAAACAAATTCTTTTCTTGCAAATACTATATTCACCTGAATGTGATGCTTTTAAGAGATAACTTGGGGATAAGATTACAATGCCAAGACTCCTTTGCTTTCAGCGAAGCATTTATGCACATCCATTAATACAGTAGCATTGCTGCTTRTATGGCAGATTCCTTCATGTCACAGGCTCCGTGAATCCTTTTCACAGTGTCATCTCAGTCTTCTAATTCAGTTACTAAGACCGTGAGAAAACTGCCCCTGAGTTGGGGCCAAACAGATGAAGAGCAGGAAAAGGGTAGTTTTTAATTTTGTTTACAGGACTGAAGTACACASAGGATAAAGGAATTACTCTGAAGTTACACAGGAAATCTTGGGCAAAGTGGGGAACCTTGCTAGTCTCAAACCTGATTTACACTTAAGGAATCAATGGTATAAATACACTTCCATCCGAGGTTGTTCCCAGGACAGAGGCAGCTTTTGCAGCAGTGTTGACTTTTCTCTGAGAAATTGTAAAATTAAACATTTGGTAGTTTTAGAAAGTATTTTTCTAGAATAAAGTCTCTCCACTACTATTAGTAATTAAGTGGTATTTGCTACTACTCAGACTAAGCACATGGAGAGAAAACAATGCCAAGGATTGCAAAGACTGTATTTGAAAATAAACTAAAGGTATTTCCTGTTTTATGTTATTTTTTCATTGTAGTATTAAAATCAGTGAGTAAAAGAAAGATAAATAGTTCTAAATTAGCTTCTGATTTCTTTTGACTTACGTTTATACATTTAAAAAAAGCAAAGAAAGCCTTTTCCCAGCTCTTAAATGCAGTCAGAAAAATGTGTCAATTACAATGTGATAAGTAAATGCTTGAATTTGAAAACTAATAAATTGGAATCATGATACCTTTAAAGTGCTTTTTAAAGCCTGTTTTCAATTTTTACTTATCTTCTTCCTAAAGTTCTAATAGGATATGAAGGTTATTTTGAGTTACACTTACTATATACTAAGCAGTTTCCTTAGAAGCTGCATAGTGCTTYTGAAGCACAAACTGTCTAGTGAAACTAAATAGATAAGGGCTTGCTTTCACCTCRTTCTAATAAAATCCTTTGATGTGTAAAGACTTTAGAGTTAATTGTATCAGAATGGGCAAGTAGTTATGAATTCGTAAATTTGTAGTTACTGGGTGGGAAATTTTCAAAATTATTAATATCATAAATGTTTTCATTAGAAAAGTGTGTCTCTACTCGTGCCAAGTAGATAACTGGGCTAACAGGTTTTTTGTATGTTTTTTATTTTTATTTTTCTAGCCTCTAAAACTCTTATAAATAGTATGCTACGGGACCCCTCTCAGATTCCAGATGGAGTTCTAGCAAATCAAGTCTATCAGGTATTAATCAAACTTGTTTGGTTTGGTTTGGGTTTTTTTTCTATGGCAATTCTGTTATCTGCCTAGCAGAGTAAAAGATTTTAAACCTCATTTAATTACTGTCATCGTAAACTATAAGTGAGGTCAGAGTGCACCATAAATGGCAGTRCAATGTTTGTGAGGGGAGCATTTCACTTTTTAATAGCTTGCTTTTATAGTGAATAAAAGCATGCAGTTTTTGCTTTCTGTGATTAAATCTGAACAGCATCTGATAGCCTTTTTGAGGAAAAGTAATTACTGTTTTTAAGATACTCTTTAACTGTAATGGCTTTGTAGTTGCCCATCAGTATACTACTTCTCTTATTTGTCTGCAGTGTACTGTGAATGACTGTTGTTATGGACCGCTGGTGGACTGCATCAAACAGTATCCTTTCCCATAAAATTTTAGGTGCACAATTGACGAGCTTAGACTGTGTGGAAGAGAAGTGTCTAGCTTTAACCTGACATAAAGTTCTGCTTCACAAAACACATTTCATACTCCTCTCTTTTACATTCAGTCAGCTGGAGGGTCACTGCAGATCTTTCTCTTACACTAACAAAAATCAGATGGACCATGGGAAGATGTCAGTTTGTTGGTTACACATTCATATGCCTGATTGAACCTCTTTGGTTTTGATTGGTTGAAATGCATGTCTGATTTTCTCTGAAGACTAGGTGACCATATTTTGAGTGGTGGAGTTGGACTAGATGATCTCTGGAGATGCCTTCCATTAAATTAATACATTTTATAGATAGTGTTCAACACTGTGGCTTTGCTTTGTTAGAGAGTTTTAATTGACATATTTTCAAGTGTAATTCAGTTCTGATTTGACCAATTAGTATTTTTTAACTCCTATCTGACATTCCAGCGCACTTCTTTTCTTTTCTTCTTAATAGAGATTATACAAGCAATAGCAAAGCCCCTATAAATCCTGAATTTTCTGGGATTTTTTTTTGTAGCATTGAAATAGTTAATGAGAGAGCCTCAGTATACAGTGAGTACACTGAGGAAATTCCATGTGGCACTGAGTATTCCAGACTAAGATTAGAGTTTTTTAGGAATGATCACTGAGAACCTAAATCAATATTAATAAAGTCCAGCAGGAGTAGCTCTTCTGTTCAGTTCTTCTGTTTTTGATTTTAAGGATCAATTTCAAAATCATGGTCTSCTATCACTGAGCAGGCTAGTTAGGCAATTCCCTCCCAAGTCCTAGAGAATCCTTGCATGAACCTTTGCATGCAGTTTGGGGGAAGGTCTTGATTTCACTCCACAGGTGCAGGATGGGAAAGCTACARTGATGTTTAGTTATGCATGAAAAACAGTACTTCTTGTAGTTGTGATATAGTGGATTGGCATTCCTTAAAAATATGTTCTTTCCACTAGAAATGCTTGCGTGGTGTCTACTATAGCCTCAGCCCTGCTCCCATTAACTTTAACAGCAGCAGGATAGAGTTCTAATTGTATTTGTATTTTGTGCTTTTAATTGTAATTTTAAATATTCATTGAGAACATCTTCAGAATTAAACAAACCTCTCTGAAAGTGGATTAATCTAATAAACCACACATTCTAAAGGGTTGCTGATCATTAATTTTCATATCCAGAATTTTAAGATTAATATTTTGTGGAGGAGCAATCTGGCTGTAGTCTTCTGACAGTGTCATGTTTAAAAGTAATAAAGACACGTATGTAGAATTATGAACCATTTTAAAGACAATTTTAAGACAAATTTACCTGCAGTCTAGAAAGAATTTTATATCATCTTCCGAATCTGTCTCAAATCAGTTGTTGAACATACAGTGACATCAATGAAAGTAATGAGTTTTTCAATTCCATTTTAGTCCAGAAAAGTTTAATACTAAGCTATGTGAGTGCATTACTGTAAGTATGTTGCTGAATTAGATGTTAATTTTGAGGTGCATAAAATAGTTAAAAATCAATTTAAAGTTAAGGTTTTAAAAGCATAATATCTTCTGAAGGATTSCATATTGATTTTAAATATAACTATCTAATTGTATATGCATGGACTAAAGTATGAAGTCAACCTCTTTGTAAATGCCAAGAGGCTATTTTTCAGTAATAGTTCAGATGCTTACGGGAAACTAGGCTGCTAGATTGCATGAGTAGAAAATGGCTTGTGAGGTTATTTACAAGTTTTGCCCCATGGTCATTGCCATACATCACTAACAGGTATTATTGTAGACTAAGTGTTTCTGCTTATGGTGCATTATAAATTCTGTTTGCAGTATTTTTCTTACCTTTTTGCCATTCTTCATTTGTCCCTTTTGTTCTGAAACTGCTAGTAGAGTTTAACGTAATACATAGTTTCATTTGATATAAGCTATACATATATATGAAATGATTCCATAGAATTATTTTTTTGCTGTTCAGCATAAAGTGTTCATATAAGTTAAGTAATTAACTGTAGCAGTAAGGAGATCTGTAGTTTAAGTTTTCAGAAGTTATTCTAAACATAGGATCTTTCATCRTATTGTTCCATAGGATTCTTAAAAGCTTCCAGAATAGAACTTTGACCTCCGGGAGGATACATTAAAAATATTTAATGTGGTGACTTTTTTACATATTGCTAGGAATAGCACAGTGGATCAACAGGCTGTCAGGGAAGTGAAAAGGACTTCAGTAAAAAATACTATTTCATCCTTCCCTGACATTAGTTCATGCTTCTAAAAAATCAATTAAAAGAATTTTTTTTTTACAGTAATATGTTTCAGATGGACGTAGTACATATCAGTTTCAGAATATAAAGAAAGAAAACCAGTTTGTTTCATCCTTTGCTGGATTGGAGAATTGATATACTAGTCAATAAAGAGGAACTTTAAAGGTATTTAATTGCATGTTTTAGGATCACAAGTCCTTTAATACTTAGAAGGAGAATAAAGAAAAAATGGAAGTACTGCCCTTCATTTTACTGAGTAAATATGGTCATATGGGTCTTAATTTTGTAAAATTTATGCTGTTTATACAATAGTCTGATTTTGCATAGTTGTGTATGCTTCTGAAAATCCCTGTAAGGATTTTCAGAACTGAAGAGTTCCCATCACTGATCACTTCTGAAATGCAGATTAAGAAAAATAAATTCTGTGATTAATTGCTCTACCTATGATGTTTTCATGAAGTTGCTTCTTTTCCAAAGTAATCTTCCACGTCTTAACCTAAARCTATCAGCGCTATTGGACATGAGCATGAAGTCTTGCTACGAGAAATGCTTTTGGGAAAAAACCTCTCTTTCCTAGGTAAGAATCTGTAGTAGAGTCTGTGGTGGTGCATAATTTCATATGCATTTTTTGGGCAATCTGARGCACACTTGTTTGGTAGAGAGGCTAGCCAGTGAATTCCTAACCTCAAAGATGYTGGCGACTGTTTACTTAAGACAAAAATCAGCCCAAATGCTCCCTATATTAGCCAGTAAAGGAAGAGTAAAAAATGATTGATGCTGTACATGTTATCTTTTATTGATTTAGAACCAAGCAGGAACTCAGTTACCTAATACCCTATATATACAGCACATGCACAGGCTTGCAATTAATATTTTATAGAATAAGTAGCTGAAAAAAGCRCCTTAATATCTGCTGCAGTATTACTTTTGGTGTCATGAGATATTAGCCATAATCTAGGCCTTATGAGATTTAGGAAGCAGCATAAGAAATATTAGCTTCAGAATGCTTTATGTATTAAAGAACTGCTAGAAGATTCACTCATTTACCTCGCTGTGCAGTGTCTGCTGAATTTTTGTCCCCTGCTTCCCAATCAGTGCAAGTACTCTTTCTTACACTCCTTATTTTTAAAGGTATTTTAAGGAATAATTAGTTGGGAAGTTACTTTCATTTTTTTTCTTTTAGCCTGCAATATGTGTCTTTTACATGAAYGGCATTGAAACAAAGACTGCTGTTTAAAGCGTCCTTTCTCTTAATGTGGCTGTAAACAATGACTTCTTAAATCTTTTGTTCCTTGTGTGATGATTCTACAGCAAAGTGAAATGCTCTCTTTTGTTAATGGTTGAGCAATGTACTAAATTTGTGTGCATGGGAAATTTTGGTGGGTTTACCTGGAACCATGATCTCTCCTGAAGCTGTATCAGGTTAAGATTTTGGAAACCTTAAACAAATTTAACAAGTTAGAATGCATTATTAAGCTTTTTAAAAGATTTGTCAGATGATTAAGGAACAGAGTTAGTGTGCTCTTTTATTTTAAAGATAAGTGAAAAAAGGGCAGGATTAACTATCACATGTGAGCTTGCCTATGTCAGTATGAAAATACGGAAAAGTAGAGTCAAGGTTCCTGTTTGACTGTAAGACCATAGACACAGGTAATAGGCTCAAGCTGTAATTGCAAAGATGAAGTTGAGTTAAAATACCAAACAGTTCTGGGAACAGTAAGTATAAAACAAACTGCCAGGGAAGATTATGGAATCACCTTCAGTGAAAAATTCAAGGCTAGATTTGACACTCATCTATCAAAGGTGGTAATGAAGTCAATCCTGTTATGATACAAGAAAATGGACTAGATGACTAGGATCACTACAGGATCCTCAACCCAACAATTATTATATTTGGCTTGYGTATATGCAGTATACAAATCAGACTTAAATTTTAATGTTTCATGAGCTTGGATAAGCATCACTTTTGTCTTTAGAAATTAGCTCCAAGAGATTAATGCTATCAAATTAAAACATCTAGAGTGGGTTGTTTTTTCACATTTTATGTATAGTGAAATATTGTTTAGTCATGTTTTAAAGTATGTTAAGCATTTGTATTTATTATGTTTGTGATCACATATGTATTTCAGGTTGTAGATGTGTTTGGGGTTTGGGTTATTTGTTTTTAAAAAAAGCTTTCTTTAAGATTCTGCAAGATGAACCCTACTAAATCCCATGCAATACCTTTCCTTTCTGAAAAACTAGTTCTAAAACTGCTTGAAGACAACATCAGGAGAACAGATGACAATATTTTCCATATGTGCACAAATTCAGGCTTTGTTGTGTAATATTTCATTCCAGTTTTGAAGATGACTTGTTATTTACATGGCTTTTGGCCTGTAATTTCATTACTTTTTAATACATATTAAAGAAACAGAATTTTTGCAATTCCCGTATTAGTGTAGTATTCCACTGTGCTSTTCTTCAGGAACAGTCAGGGGATTTGTATCAAGTGTGCTCACCTGGGCAACAGAAAGTYTAATTCAGGAGTAGAAAGTAAAATCAAAGGACACAGTGGATAAATATGGARTCCCCTTGGAGCATGAAGCAGGTTCAGTAAGAATTTTTCAGGGTCAGGACAGAATTTGTTTCTGGACAGTTAGCTTTCAAAACCTACAGATCAGTAACACCTTCAGACTCACCCTGGAACTGATTGGAAAYCTGTACACACTAATGGGTGTTACATTTTATTAATCCACTGCTCAYGACAGGTGCATCATGTACCATGTCTTGTCTTCAGCAAAAACACAGCTCTCAAGTCTTTATCACTTGGCCTGAGATTAAAGTGATCAGTAGTAGCATTCTATCAAAACAGGCTCACAGCTTCAGATGCCATACTGAAATGCCAGGAATTTTTAGGTTTTATATAGGATTTTTTTTTTTGTGCCTTTATCATTAATATAAGGAAATCTTTTAGGTATATGAAGAGCTTTATCCTCCTTTGGTTCCCACCAGCAGTATAAATCATGAAATCTGATCAGTGTTTCCTACTGTAGTCTTAAATTTGTGGCTCATTCATGGAACAGAAGAAGGCTGRTATAAGAACAATGATGTGTTAAAGGGTTATGACTGAGTGTAACATTATAGTAAGGATGAAGCTGCAAATTTGTTTGAAATCTAAATTAATGGGGTATCTGTAAACAAACCACTTATTAGGGCTATTTCCACAGAATTTTCAAATCTGAGGATTCCTAAATGTAACTGTCAAAACTGCTGTGGGCTGGCTTTCAAGAAGTTATTAAATTATTCTCTTAATCCATGCTAGAGGTAAAAATCTTTTGAGATGCAGAATGCTGCCTGAGTAGTTTCTGGACCAATGCAAAACATACCTGGGCTGAAAAGCTAGAACTTCTTTTTGATGGGGCTAAATTTTACAGTGATTATGGGGAGTTTCCCCATGTCTTTTTCACAGAGTTACAAAGCTTCAAAACACTTGGAAAAATAGTAATGCAAAGTTATTTTCCTGCACATRATAGACACATCAGTAATAAACACGGTTTTTAATATGTTTCCCAATGTTGATCACAGTACAAAATACTGGAAGAAACCACATAAAGACATTCAGAACCAGTTTAAAACAAAATTTTTTTTTTCAAGCYGTGCATTAGTATTACAAGTTTTTAGAAGTAATCAGGCACCCTTGAAAAGGTAATCTGCTGAAGAATATTACAAGTAATGCTGATGCAGATTCCAGTTCAGAGAACTGCCATGTTGACCTATTCAAACATGTGTTTACATCTGTTTTGGGTTTTGGTGAGTTTTTTTAAGGTGCATTTCCCATATTTTGTGATACTAGCATTTGTTAGATGTGAAAGAAAAGACTGACCTTTCCATTGCTATTGCTCTCAAATGAACAGAATTTCAGCTGGGACATCCTATTGTCTCTCCTATAYTGTTTTAAACAATTAAGAGCAGGTTACAATTAAGTGGATTTGGATAAAACTGTTGGGGCTTTTTTTCTATTAAAAGATTACATAGAATAATAATACATTTTTATGTTATAGCATAAAACTCTATTCATAGGTTCTGTTAAATAAGAACCTTCTTTATCTTAGCATWATTTATCTGTATATGTGACAATCTCAGTGTGAAAAAATAGCCAAAACCCAAGTTTGTCTCCAGATCCTATAGCTGTTTTTTATTACCTGATCAGATGATATAATGAAGCATCACATTGCAAAGATTTCTATTTACAATATAGTCTGTTTAGAGTGAAGAAATGTGGTCAAAATTAAAAAAAAAAGAAAACAGTACCACTCAAAAAGAATAAATAGCCTATTGCAGTTTACATGACATAAATGTTCAACTTTCCAAATTTACTTCTGTCCCACTTTCAGAATTAGTTGACTGTATAGAAAAAATACTTCAGACTTACATTCTTCARTGAAAAAGAATGGGAGAGTTTGGTTTTGACACTTTTACAATATTTTGATTTCTAAGTTTGTATGTTTTTCTTATCATTAAAATGTTACTTGGACTCAAACTGCTGACCTTTCAGGATTTGCACRAAGTATTCAAAAACTGAGTTCTGAACATTGGCCATGAAACTACTGTCCTAACCTGATAAATGGATTGGAAATAAGCTACCCAACAGTGAGAATGGACCATTAATTTTAATCAAAGGTGATGTAGAAAGGCGAATGGGATGCATGACAATGTCAACAGCCCAGTAGGTGTTAAGGAGCTACACAGCCTTACTTGTTACTAGGTAGTGCCATTAGTTGAGCTTGGGTGAAGACAGAAAGCCATGCCTGGAATTGAATGACCAGGTCACTCCAAATTCTAATGGAGAAATGGTGTTTCAGAAATATCAATGTAATGGTATCAGAAATCAAGGACAATAGTTTAAAAATATTAAGGGGTGGCTTGGGCTTCTTTTTCTTTCTTTTTCTTTTTCCATTTTTTTTTTAAAGGGAACATCTTTTGTCTTTTGCAGTTTTGTTTTGCTCACTCATTATTATTTCTTGAAATATTCAGCTCTAATATCTGTAAGCAATAGAGTTATAGGCTTAATGTTAGCAGAATGCCTAAATCTTTTTACRTTTGGAAATTGGATAAATTCTACAGAATCCAGAATGCAAAAGAAACTAAAATTCTGGCTCTTAAATAAATTTCTGGGAGAGAAGGATTTTCTTG
This sequence comes from Malurus melanocephalus, assembly GCF_030028575.1. Classification (NCBI taxonomy): domain Eukaryota; kingdom Metazoa; phylum Chordata; class Aves; order Passeriformes; family Maluridae; genus Malurus; species Malurus melanocephalus. The sequence goes on along the minus strand of NW_026623499.1, from coordinate 877,901 downwards.
CTCTTTTTTTAAATAACTTTATGCTACCTTTAAAAATAAAACCAAGGCAGCAGCCACAGTCTATCTATATTTGTGGTGTTGGTAGGATTAATCTTAGCACATCTGAAGGTGGAGAGACTCTTCTTTTAATCAGTGAATATACCTCTTTATTTTGAATATTTGGAGGTTATAAAATACTGTATGACAGCTTGAATTAATGATGTTTATAATGAAGACATAAAAATGCAGGGATGACAAAGAAGCATTTTTATATCCATGCTTCAGGTTTTCTACAAAGGTTCATTTAATCTGACACAGCATTGCATGCATAAGAAAGATATGTATGACTGCATTAGTAATTCTTGCAGTCTTATTTAAGATAAAATTAATTATGCTGCTGTCTACTTAATGGAATAGTCTTATAAACAGTAGTTCTTATTTTCTGTGTACAGCTGAAGATCAGCTTCGTGCAAAGGGTTATGACAAAACACCAGACTTTATTTTGGAAGTGCCAGTAGGTAAGTATTTTTAAAGAATTTTTATTATTTTGTGTAGAAGTGTTCRTGCTAAAATATGGCTACTTAAGTGAAGCATATTCTAGGATACTGCAAATAAATCTCTTCAGGAATCATCCAATAATTTTAAGAACTTCTAGTTTGAGTCAGAGAGATTTGATCCTGACATAGAACCTTTCTAGGCATGTGCCTATGCTCCAGCACCCTCACAGTGAAAAAGTGGTTGCTGATGTTCAGGTGGAAACTTCTGTTTCGGTTTGTACCMATTRCCTCTGGTCCTATCATTGGACATTGCTGAAAAAAAGCCTGTCTCTGTCTTTATCACCTGCTATTCAGAAAGTTGTATATGTTAGTAAGATTGCCCAGTTATACAGACTACAGTAGACACAGTACATACTTGGTATTAAGGTACCCATTTTTATATTAGAAACAAGAGATTGTGTCCCACCTATTCAAGAGCCTGATTAAAAGGAAACTAGAAAAGCAACTAGATGGAACAAATGTTTTTAATTCTTGAGAAACAATGAAAAACACAGTTAGAAAGGGTWCAAATTGGCATTAATAGATTTGTCTCAAAAAATTCAAATAGTAATAGTGCATTGTTTTTTTCAAATTATTTCAATCACCTGAGACTTTCAGGAAATAATTTTCTATCTGTTGTCTGATCTGAACTAATGTGTAGCAGCTCTTGGATTCTTTTCTTCACAATCACTAAATACCTAGGAAAAGCAAATGTTTCTTAGAAATTATTTCTGAGATGCTTTTACCTCAGCTCTTACATGTCCTGGGGTCTAAAGGTGTTGAGGGTGGGGGAAGGCTGTAGTAGTGTAGACCTACACAAGTTATCTGGGTTACTGATAGCAGGGTAGTGATGGCACATGGCGCTTAATGTGGTGACTTCATGGGTTACTTACCCAGATTTCCTGAGTAATTTTGCAGTCTGTTGTCAGTCACTTGCTGCCATAGCCTCTTGTAATCTTTCTGTATTTTTCTTSTGCGTTTGCATGTTCTTGAAAGCCTCATTCCAAGTCAAATCTAGGCCAAGGCATCATGAGTGTGGATATTGTGGGTAACTCAAAATAAAGGAAAAGTTTTTTACGATCTTAACAATGATACCGGACAACACCCTTTTGGAGAAAGAATGGTGTCTTAGAGTGATGCTTATGTTTTCTTCTGCAAAATTATGTTGTCGAGTTGAGAAAGGACTTGTAAAAAAATGATGATTTCATTAATATTAGTAATTAACTCCTGAAAAAAMTGAGGAAAGACATGAACCAAAGCAAATACCAAAGCATTGAAAGAAACAGAAATTCAAAATCATATAAACCTTCTTATTCCTGACTTCTTTCTCTTGAAGCATTGTTCGTTTTGCAAAAGAACGGAGCAGACACAATTCCAGGACAAACTTCCTTCCCTTTCCAGAATTCCGTTCTGGATTGGTGGCAAGTGTCTGTCTTTAGCAGCTTAGCTAACTGTTCTTGTCATTCAGCAGAAGTTTCCAATTCCTTACCTGACAACTGCCTTCCGGCAAAGGGTAGTAGAAGAAAGCTGTCTCTTASTCTAATCTCCTTTACATTCTGTTTGTGATAGAATTAATGCAGATATCTGGAACAGCTTGTAATTAAACTGAAATGGATGTGATTGTCTGTTACAGTATTTTCTGGTAAGTTTTTTTAATGCGGGGTTTGCATATTTGAGAGATACTTTTCACAAATATGTAACTCTGTTACAAGCTTGAATTATGKGGTAGATTATGGAGTAAATAGGATGTTCCCAAACACAATCTTACAGGCTGTTGAGTGTGATTTTCAGAGCTCACTTTATTTTCTGCTGTCACCCTAGCTGTAGAAGGACACATAATTCATTGGATTGAAAGCAAAGCTTCATTTGGCGATGAAAGTAGCCACCAAGCCTACTTGCAGGACCAGTTTTGGAGCTACTGGAACAGGTAAATCTCTGTTMTTTTTCCTTATAGATAAATAGGACTTGATTTTAAAGGGGCATTATTGGATAAAACACTACTGACTCTTGTATTAAGTCATGTCAACAAAAATACATATTAATAATCTAGCATTTTAAATATTATTAATTAGCATTTCAAGTTGGTGTGCAGAAATATTTCTGAAAAATCGAGATCCTAATTGTTAGCATGCAGCAGATATATATGGTGATTTTGCAGTGATGCTAGATGACAGAGTAAATTATTTTGGTACAGAAGCTACATGTCAATTCTTTTGGTACCAGACTATGAAAGAAGATTTTGCTGTACCCTTTTGGAATATGTGCAAGGTGATAAATTTGTTAAAAAATTTCTACAATTTAACCAAATGGGTTTTGTGTATAAAGAACTTGTTGATGCTATTGGTATGATTTATTTTAAAAAAAAATATAGCTAAAATACTTCTGCTTTGGTGTTCTAAAAGTCGTTATTGTGTGTATTTATAAATCTTCCCATGGTACTAGATACCTYCTCACTGGAGGATTTTTTTTWAAAAAAAATTTGAAATACAGTGCTTCATCTTCAATGCCATTTTTGTATGTGGTAGAACCCTGAACAAGATCGTGAGTAAGGTAAATGAAAGTTTTAATAAAGGATTTTTTAAAGCATAAATTTAGAAGTCTTCTTAGTGGCAACAAGAGACCATCAGAAGGATAGTTCTGCCATGATCAGGAGAACATGGCACAAGTGTGTGAACATGCAACAAAAAGTGGGGGTGTGCCAACATCAGAGACTAGTCTGGTACCATTACTATTTCAGCAGAATGTGAAAATAGCTAGCATTGCCTTTGGAAATGCTTTAGAAGCAGGTTCAGTAGAAGGCAGCAGAGAGAGGGAGACCAGATCTTGATAAGAACAACATCAAAGTTCGGAATTATGCTCTGCAGCAACATTCTTGATTGATATGAAAAGAACCTACTCTTACTTGACAATCCCAGAAAGCAGAGACTTGGAAAACTTGAATCAAGGTAATGGGAACCTTGCAAGGCGGTCAGTTGTTGGATGAAGATATTATAGTATAGGAAGGTTGTAGAAAATAAATTGTGAAACATAGAGTATAAAATTTAGAAAGGCAAATGGCGAGAATGGCAGGAAAGATTGTGGAGCAGACAGCGCTGACCTGCACATCAGTGTAAAGGAAATGGAGCAGCTCATGCTGGGAGAAGGCCTTTAGATGTACTGACTGGAATACTTTCTGAATACAAAGGGTGCATTTGAAGGGATCCATGATGGTATGGAGAAAAGCAGTGAAGAAGTGAATTTGAAACAGATAACATGAGCATAAAGATGCTGAGTTCAGATGGGCTGAAAGTTGCATAGACAGGTAGGATGAAGGGATTGATCCAGTTTGCAATAAAATTTGCATTGCAAAGTTGCAGTATCTGTCTTTTTTTTTGTGCTACATACTTTATTGTCTATCCACATTTTATTATAAACATTTGAGAATAATGTGCACCATTTGCATCTGACATTTACAAAGAAACTTCTCTTATGCTTTTATCAAGAAACCAAGATGTAACTAACTTCATTTTAATTTTAACATGTACCAATTAATAATTCAGCTTCAAAAAAYGGAATAAAATCTCTCACTGAGCTGTTAGTCAAGTATCTTTAATGTTGTGAAAGCTAGACTGGAATGATACATGGATCAATAAAATGTTCTGGAAGTCATTTTGAGTTTTTGCCAAATTTGCTTTTATAGCTGTTTGTGTTGAAAACAGCTACAAAAGTGGTTGATTCTTCAATATAGTGAGTTTACGTTCATGTAAAGGAAACTGGAACTCTCCATGGGAAGATTTGTTACACCCTAAATCCAAAATTTAGGTTAATCATGGAAATGAGGCAGATGYCTGTGGATTTTTTTTTAAAGAATAAATCCTGTTCATTTTAATTTTGGTACCACTTGGCCAAGCTAACAGTGCCACATCCTCTGAAATGAGTTCTGAATTACTGTAGCTTCTAATAACARTTGGGTTAATGAACACATGTTGACAGATTAGGTTGCATGTAGGTTAGACAGTTAACTTTCATTGGTCTCTTAAACTATGAAAGGACACAGGTGTAGCTGCCTAAACTGTGAATCAATTTTGTATTATTTAATCAGTCTGTGCAGAGTGTAGAGTTCTCAGGTGAGAACCAGATTCTTAGTCAGTTCACTATGTTACCTTTCTGTCTCTGTTCCTCTTGAAAGAGAAATTAYTTGGAGAACAAACACGAATTCACAATAGAGATGATATGACACTCAAATGATAGTTTAGGGTTTTGTAAACCTGATCTGTTGGTTGAACTTAAAGCAGAAAGGAAATTCAAGAGAAAATCTGTAATATCACCTCTTAGATGTGGGTTGAAATACAAATCTAGATACTTTGAAATGAATGAAAGTGAGAGGTTTTAGACCTTTGCCATTCAGCTTTTTTATTGCTTCCCTAAAAATTAGAAGTCAGACTGGGAAAGTTTCTATGTTCTTTTCTCATGTCACAGATGTAAGATGAGTTTTACTCAGAAACAGACTGAATGCTCTGAAATTAGCTGGGTTTTTTTTGCAGTTACGTGTGTATTTCATTAAATCCTGTACTTTGTTGTGCTAACTGAATCTGTGAGTGTCTTAAATTGGTCTGTACTGACAGGATAGAAATGGCACTTTCTCCTTTAACAGAACAGCTCCCTAGATGCAGTCAACCATGTCTGTTCACCTCAGTGCAGAAGAACACCTTTTTATTACTCTGAGTTCTGCAGGGACAGCTTAGAAAGGTATTTTATGGCTCATACATCAATGGTATTGTTAAGCAATTTTCAGTTGCAATGGGCCACTGCAACCTCATCTTCAAATTAAGCTTCACATTAAAAATGTACAAAGTGTACCTTGTCAGTGGGTTTGCAATTATAATTTAAGATATTGTTTAGATATTGAGATTTTTCAACAATAAAGAAACAGGAAAAGGCAAGTTTGGTCTTGCATATTCCCAGATTGATTTTTTGCAGTGATGTTTTAGAAGAAACACCTATTTATATACTGGACAAACTTAGTATAAAGGGATTAATATACTTCCCTTAGCATGTTTGTCTCTTCAGAGCAGTGGCATCCACTGAGTAGGCTATAGCTTACACTACCACTGGGTAAACAAAAAAGCCACATGCACAAACTATAATTTGTGCACTTGTAGTAGATACCACACTTTTCATTTTTCACTGCTCTGCATTGGTGCATTTCTTGTAAACATGAGGATAAAAGCTGTTGAATAGACAGTCTGGGCAAAGGTAATTTGGAGAGCATGAACAGCAAGTTATACAAATCGCACTTTAGAATGGGGTCTGTGAAGATGTTGTAAAATATTTTAGGCTTTAGATGAATGTTCTTGTTTCTTTTTTTTTTTCCTCATAGTGTCTGACTTCATAACTTTTTTCTACTTAAATTAAAAATTGGAGTCCTAGCTGTAAAAGTCTGTTAGTCAGAGCTGACAGGCATGACTACTGTTTTCTAAGGACCAGCAACACATGGTTCAAACAGTAATTAGTGGGTGTACTGTCAGTGACTTGCTGTAAGAAGATACAAACTCAAATACAGCAATTTACATTTTCTATCTTGTGCAGGCATGGCTAAGGCATATCCACAYTCTGGAATGTAATTTCTTGAGAGTGCCAGAAGAAAGCTTGACGTCATTACTAGCTAAAGAAACTTTACTATATGTAAGGGAGATGGTAGGAAAGTGTTATATTTGACCCTGTTATTAAACTAAAGGCAATTTCACATAGTGAAAAAGAAGCATTTCATGTTCTCTTTGAATAAGAATGGTAAGTCATCTCTATACTGAATTCCTTCCAGCATTGTTTGTGTTCTAAATGTTGTTAGTCCTGTGCTTCTGCTTTTTTGAAAGAATAAACAAAAGCAAGTTTACAATAAGTAATTTTGAAACAGCAGTCACACTTTTTGGAAGCCYAAATTCATAATTCAGTGTGGTGTTAATTAGTACATTATGCCTGATTTTGAGACTTCATTTCATAACTATTAGTCATAGTAAAATTGTCATAGAGTCCCATCGATTTAAAAAGGGTATTTATTTCAGATAGATAGGTGCAAACAGAAATGATGCAAAGGATTTTATCTCAGTCACAAACACAGATAATGTATTCCTGGGGGTTTTTTAAAGTGTTCTGTTCAAATTAATTTACAGTTGACTGTAAGGATGAATTACATGTGAGCAAAGTCTGAATCAGGACATCAGAATTATAGACTTTTTTTTGCTGTTCATGTTTAAATTGGTTACTCTAAAGACTGTTGAAGTAGTAATTGTTGTCTGATTGAAGGTGGTAGTGGAAGAAGGAGATCTGTTTTGGGTTTATGGATGTCTGTTCTCTTAACAAGTTCAGTATTCTTCAATTGCAGATGGTTTAAAAATTTTACTTGTGAATTGAAAGCCATTGTAACAACTTGACTTGGTGGAAAACCTTGGGAGTTACATTTGTCAAGTGGCTAGGAAAACTGTTCATGCATACCCAGTATCCAAAGCAGCCCAAACATAAAGAACTGAAAGGTCATTCTTCTTCTTGCAGTATGATGGTTTGTTGACATATTTTGACACACTGCTACAATGCTGAAAGGTTTTGACCTTACTGCAACACTGAGGGACTTGAGGTTTGTTTAGCTATCTAATGCTTGTAGATTTTCACACATGCTGGGTTTTGCTTTGCTCCTTTTTCTCTCCCTTCTGGCTCCACTTGAATTACTAAACTAATCTTAAACAAAAATGGATATAGATAAAAGAGAGAGTTATGGTGATTTTTACCACTTAGGAATTTATATTTTAAGTTTCTTCAAAACTAGTTAACTTTTCTAGACTAAATTATGCCAACTTTCTAACCTTAGCAGCACTGGGTAAGAATGCCATTTTGTACTAATTTGCTCATGCAGAAGTTTACTTTGTGAAGATGATAAAATTCTTTGTTCTTCTGCAAGGTAAACAAATGCATGTGTACATTCAAATATAGATACATACACACACATAGAGGCATATCTCTGMACTTCACAAATGTCCTACATACATTTAGCCTGTTTCCAATAGCATTTGATTTTAATTACTTTTGCCTTTAATGACACATGAACAGTCTAAAAATCAACATATAGCTTATGAAAAATATTTTTTTACTCCAGTTCAACAGTAATGTTTTTAGATTTTGCCAGTCATACTCTCTTCAACAATGTGGTTGAAWAACAGAAGACATTTTTACTGAGACCATGGTTTTTGTATAGCATTGCTATAATGTTAATTGCTTTGCTGAGCATTGTAGGTTGTTTAATATTGTATTAAAATTAAYTTTTGTCAAAGCAAAGAATGGACAAACTATGATTTATTCATATTATCATTTAAATTTGAATGATTGGTGTCAAGTTCTTATATCTTATATCTTATATMTTATATATTATTGTTCTCCTTAGATACTGTATTTAACACAGACATGAAACTGGGATTTTCATTATATTTTAATTCTCTTATATAATCTCTTTCAATTCTAGATTGTTACATCCTGAACTTAAAAAGTAGCAAATGACACAGTGTATAGCTTTGTTTACATTATTTTTCCCTTATATTTTTCTGTACTGTCTTAAATATTTTTGTGTCACAAGAGATTCATKTAGTGTAGATAGAGCATTTTCAGCTTTCTTCTATATTACTGCAAGGCTTCAGCTCCGTTTTTCCTGGTATTTCTCATTCAGATTATACAAGCATCTAAGTTTATGTACGATAAGAGCTGACAGCATAGATCCTGCTATTCTTGCCAAAGGCCTGGTGGCAGACACTCCACTATGTCAAAGAATGTCAACCCCCCACAGACCTTACCTTTCAGATTCCTTGTAATTTTTAATWGACATTTACATCTGACATTTTCAATGTATTTTTTAGTGTTGGTTCTTTTTCTACCTACTAATAGTTAAAACCAAACCTAAGCAAAAATAATTCCTTCCTGCAAACTGTGATATCATGTATTTTTTATTTAACAAGGTCAAGTTGCTGGGCTGAAACTCCAGAATGATCAACTCCTTATTACTTTTTGTAACTGTAGGTACTACTCTAATTTATTTCAAATGACATTTGAGGAGGGTAGTAGGCATATAAAGTGAAATTTAACTCTTGGTACTAATGAAAAATATTATTATTGTTATCATTACTTTGTATTATGAACAGAAGGGATATAAAGATTCCAAGGAAATTTTAGGAATACTAATGGAGACTTTCCTTTGAGTCAAGTACTTGAATGTTGAAAGTGAAAATATTCTTACCTGTATTCATGCGAGATATGTTAACAGCATAATATTGTGAATGAAGTAAAACTGGCGAGTATGTAATTTAGCTGCATGTCCTTCTTTGCCTTCAGAAATCTCGAGATTTTCATTTGGGTTACAATGCTAAAAGGCTAATAAATTAGTATGAGCATAATTATCCATCTACTAGAAGTTAGAATTAAGGACTACAGTTGATCATAAATGTCACAGAGCAAAAAAAGTAGAAGCAGCATTTTGTCACAAATAATGCTGCTTTTCTTCTAATTAGTTAATTTACATTTTGCAAATTAAGGGCAAGATTCAGACAGAAGATAATCTAGTAGCATATCATAGCTTTACTGACCTGTATTTGTATATGCCAAATTTAAGTTAATTAGAAATGTAGATGCTGTTTGTTTTATCTGTCAAAAAGCTCATGTTAAAAAAAAAAAATCTAGACACACTTTTCCCCCCAACATTTATCATCTAAATAATAGTCTTGCCAAGATGGCAGCCTCATAATAAACTCTTTTCAGTGGAGTGATGGGTAATGAAGCTTGCTTGTGAAGGCAGCGAAAAATGTTGTCTAGCCAAATGTGTGGATATGATGGCTAGAGAATCAGTGGACTTTCTCAGTCATCAATCTTTTTAGTAGCCTCTTACACATCTGAATATTTTGATAGATGATCTAATAATTGAGTTATCTATCTTTCTAACTATCAGAGTTGCATAAAAATTATTCTCACATGCTATTGAATATTATATATATTGAGCATCCGGTAAATTTTTCAAAAAATGGTCCAAGAGGTGGAGGAATTTTGTTTGTCTTATGCAGCCTTTAGTATAYTAAATGATAAATTACTATGCATGGAATAAAAAACTGTATGTACTAATATAAGGAAAAAAAATCATGTCAGTAGCTGATTACAGATAGGACTCAGTAASTAAAGCATTTTGAAAGCATGAGACTGTTGAGGTTAATGCACAATCTAAGAGAAATCTGAAGTACAAAATGAGTACATTCAGTAGTCCCTGGGCAGTTAATGAACAGGAATCACATTTCCACAGAGTTGCACAAATTTTTGGTCCCTAAATCTTGGCTTAGGCAAAAAGAAATTCAATGTTCAGCCACTCTGAGAGCACTTCCTTTTGATTAAAGGTGGAACTGAAATGTATCCATTGAAACTGTATTGTAATGTATACATTTCAACAATAAGAGATATATTATTGCATTAAGAGTATTTTTAATTCAAATATATTTTTTCTGCCTCATTGTCACCAGTTTTTGTTCAGTTACATACTTTTGTAGATATTATGAAAAGTTCCTTCTTGTRAATTCTTGAAACTGTATGATGGGGACTCATTTTCAATTTCTTTTTCATTTTTATAGTGCTTTGTTTGTTTCATATCTACAGCAAAGTATAAACAAGGATGTTTGATGAATAATTCTCCAGTTAGCAAAGAGGCTTTCCTTTCTCTGTTCAGAACTAGAGTGACTGGGGTACTTTCTTGAGCATATCCAAAAGTTGTTTACTCATTGCAGATTTTTAATGGAAAATTATCAGATGGATTTTCTTTATAATTACTACTACCTTAAAGGAAAATGAGAAAGATGGATTTCAAGGAATTGCATGTTACCATCATTTGACAGCACATGGTGAAAGTATTGAACCTCATGGGACCTTGCCACTGTGCATGGCTCTACAAATTGAACGAACTTTTGGCTGTCTCACTGGCAGTGGTTGACTCACGCTGAGTAAGCAAAATTCTTGATGTTTATTAGTTCTTGCTAAACATGCATAATTAGTTTGATATAAGTTGGGTACCCATAAAGGAAGACACTGAAGTAAGATGACCTGAGTATCAAAATGTGAAAACTTACAATAAAATTTGACTCTGGTGTTCCACATTTATCTTGCAATATTGCATCCCACTTGAGCAGTCTACGCTTTTGTCTTCAGTAAAATTTACATTGATTTTATGCAATTTTAAGTTACATAAGGATGATGTTATGGAAGTATAATTTAAAACTAGAAATAAGGCAGTGGGAAACAAATTAGAAAAAAAAAAAAAAAAAGAAAAAAGCTTAAATTATTGTCTATTACTACTTGTTGAATTTTGATAGAAGAAAACTAAAATTCCTTCTGAATGTATAAATTCATGAGCAACTAACTGGAATTTGCCAAAATCAGTGTTATGTGTCTCCTTCTGACCTTAAATAAATTGGCCGTTATTTTAGTTAGCATTTGTTGCATTTCTGCTAGACAACATATCAAGCTCCTATGAATGCRCAGTGTATTATACACACTTGTGTAGTTTGTGTGTATACTTTAGGAATGTTTGTGTCTTGATTTAGGAAAGAAGTCTTCATTTCCCTCTCCTAATCAAAATAGTAAGCATCTGTGTTCCTTCTAGTCATTTGATTAGCATGCTCTCATCCATCACTGGTCTTTGATATGAACGTCAAGAAATCATGTCCTTTTGTTTTAAATGATAAATGTGCCTTTGTCGTGAATTCTTACAGACATTCCAAGATTTACATCTGAATTGTCCAAGTGTAACTGCACAGCTTCTCTGATGTGTGACATTATTAGTGAAATAAAGAACTTCTAATTTTTTATGGATAGGCCTTAAATATTGACACTGCAAGGCTGATTTAGTTGTGACACTGCAAAAATTTTTCCTTCATCCACTGTTTTTCTAAGATGTGTTGTTTATCAACAGGAGACAACCAGCTGCATGAGAATCTCTGTGGACATTCCTATTTACATGTTCCAAACCTGTCTCTTCATGTTTCATTATTTAGGTCTGATGTCYAGTTAGCTCTTATCAAAACTAATGCCATCTGAAGTACCAGGCTTCCAGTGGTCACACAACCAACACAAAAATTTCAGTCTGACTAATATTATAAGAGACAGTATCTCTTTAAACCTGAGCTTTGTTTTGCTGTCTAGATTGATTATATCTTGGAAATTCATTTCAGTGAATGAGTCACTGCTTGCTTCAATAGATTAAATACGTCTGAAATTATATTCTGCACATTTTTAAATTTAAAAAATAGCAAAAATACAAGTGTTTAGACTAAAGCTTTGGTTCCATTCTTACTATGTTTGCTACTAAGGCAGAAAGAGCTACTATATGGCTGGCTTCTCATTGTTGGAATTGTACAGTAAGTTAAAATGTTTTATAAGACAGACACCGAGAAGGGATTTTATCAATTATTTTATCATCTATTCATAGCAAAATTTGAATATCTCAGTCAAACAGATAATTTAATTTTAGTTCCTACAGAAAGCAAGTGTTCCTTGAAATCTCTGGGTTTACTTACATAGGAGAAAACATTTTTTCCTATATTTCTTTTCTGTTCTTTCATTTACTGTATTCTATCATGGTTGAATTCATTTCATGTTCCAAGTGCCAAAATGGAATCTTTGAAATTTATAGTTTCAAGATATGGCTCTTTATAATCTTTAAAATTTGCAAAATAGATGAGAGATGAATTTAGTGAGACTAAAAGACTACTTTTGAAAGTATATTTTCATTTACTTGTTTCAAGAGGAGAAATACCTTGGGTCCTTTGCAACACAGCCCAACAAATGAAGTGATATTTTCTGTCATATGAAGGATGCCTGTGAGTTTTTGAGATGGTGAAGCTGTAACCAAACTTAAAGAAGACAATGATGGCAATGAGCCTCTGTCCAGAGTTAATCAGCTGCAGAATTTGTAAACTGCGTATGTGTCAAAGTTGAAAATGTTAGCACTCTGATAGAAGCTTGAAAAGGTTAGAGCTGATAAAAGCCATCAGCAGTTAAAGAAGGTGATTTATGGAAATGTAATGACACAAAATGTCTCATTTATCACTCATATATAGATAGGTTAAGGTTTCTGTGTCATACTTTAAAAACTTGACCACTTAGAATTGTCAAAATAGGTACTTAATTGCCCATCATACACTTCAGTTCAAATTTCCTTTGCTCGAATTTTGGTGATTTTACTGTTCTGSTTCTCATATGGTTCTTTTTAAAGTCATTCATATTTCATATTTATTTCATATTTGTTTCGAATGGTATGCTCAGTGCTCTGTTAGAACTTTTATTAGGTAAAGCTGTTTATTTGAATGCTGTCCAAATCTTCTGTTGATTTACAATTTCATTCAGCCTAACTGTAAGGAAAAGAACTTAAGGTTCGTTTTCTTCTGTTCTATAYCACTAATTCTCATCGAGAGTTTACAGCTTTCTAATTCAATCCTTACATTTCCTCTCCAAAATGAAATATGAGATTTAAAAGTGAATCCATCAACTGGTTTCCAGTTCCAGCCACTTAAGTTACTGTTTATCTCCATGCAAATTAAATTTAATCCAAAAYTACCAGTACTGTTAAATGATCCTAAAACAAAAATATTAAGAAAAATGCACAGTAGCATGCTGTCCTTTTACTGTGTTGATATGAGGATAGCAGCAAGCAAATCCCGTAGATTTGAGACTGGCTGGTTTTATTTTAACTGTCCATAGTTTCATCATAGTGCTGTAAAAAAAATAAATGCAAACATGGAGAATACTTATTAGGGCATTATCTATTAGACAATATTTTAAAATAAGCAATTACTCTGAAGACATTGATTAATACCAAAATACAGGTTCAGCTCCCAAAAAAAAATATTTTATAAAGTTTCTAAAGGTTTCTTTCTCTTTACTTAGTTATAATTTTTAAACTATTTCATCCTCCTATTTCTAGATCTTATGCAGAAAAGTCTGAACAGAATAATTTTCATTTTTAATATTAAAAACCTTATCTTTTTGTTAGCTTTCACAATTTATGGCCCCAGTTGTATAGCATTCTGTTTGTTCAGCGATGACCTTCCAGGTTCGATTTAAAAAGAAGTCAGAAGCATTTGTCATGTCTGCTCGATCTTGTCCAGGGGTACCTATTGTAATTATAAAGGACTAATAAGGTTGTTTATAATATAACACTCTGACAACCCTAAAAAATCTTCTGGAGAGCAACTTCTCCTTTTTATTTTATTTTGTCTTTCTTTAAAAAAAAAAAAAACCCTTAAAAAAAAAAAAAAAAAACCCAACAAAAAAACTCTTGCATTTTTGCTCTGTGTTGCACTGCATCTTTTTAAATTTTGACAGGAAAGCATAAAGAACTTAAACCTTGAAAAACTTAACTTAGTTTTAAACGATAAGCCGTATAATTGGCTCATTTGTAATATCTCTTGGAAATACTCAGTAATAATGTGTCTATAGCATAGTAGCACTCAATATTTAATTGATGAATATAGAAATGATGATGATGTACTTAGAAACAATGAATTCCTTTCACCATGTAACAAAAGAAAYTCACTTACTACTGTGTTGCGAAAATATGTGATACTTTAATATGGTGATCACTGTTTCTTAGGAAGAAAATCCAAAGTAAGAAAATCCTATTTATTCTATTGTAAATATTATTAACATACTGCTGTAAGTAGGTGTTATTATAGYGGTATTTTTCATTATATGTCAAGTTTTTTGCAATTGACTTATGATCATTTTTCMCTTCATATGTCTTTGTCTTGCTTCCTCTTTTCTCTTTCCTCCCCCATTTCAGCATCATCCAGAAATACCACTTTTTTTATAGACATCTATATAAGGTTATCAAAAACCCAATGGAATTTGAATGTTTGACAGAAATGTTTACCTCTCTTGTATGGTATGTAACAATTCTGTAGTATTGTCAGGCTACCATAYATCATTTAAATACCCTTAGACAGCAAAGGCAAAATCTTGACAATTCAGTAATCTCACCATGTGATTTCAAGAAGGCTTTGTTCATATCTTCAATTGAGACAAATTTATGTTGTATGTATTTATGGTTGTTAAACTCAAAATTGTCTCATTTCATTAATTTTTAACATTGTGCTCTCTTAATGACTATGAAGAAATGTATTAAAATGCCTTAATTATAGGGCTAGAAGAAGAGAAAGCACAAGTCTTTTTAGCATATGATCTTTCAATTGCTCGCTAAAGGATAAAGAGGGCATTCAAGCGTGGTTTAGATAACTGTCAGCAATAATAAAATGCAAGGTAGTTTGTAGAGCCTTTAAAGACCTTTCGGGGAAATAGATTTAATTAAAAGACAATAAAATGGACTTTTCATTTTAAAGAAATCCAAAATGTTATAAAATTTCAGGATGCTACTGTATTAAGAGTAATGGATGTTTCCAAGGATAAGGAAAAATAACTGAAAATACTCTGCAGACCACAAAGCAGCAATAGCTTTACTTTGTGTAAATGTATGTCCATCAGCTTTTAAAACACAGACTTATGAATAGCACATTAGAGCTATTCCATGTTTTCTGAACTGTATGATTTTACCTGTTTGGTTTTTTTTTTTTAGTTTTAACTTTTAGCAAGGGTATTTTTAAAAAAAATATAAGGTGAACACATAGCTTTTTAATGTAAAATTATGTCTCCCCATTACCCTCATAATCATAATAATACAATTATACTGGCAAAAGTTCAGTTGCCTGTTTCAGGGTCTGTAGGTTCCCACTCATCATGGGTGTGTGTCTTACATACTGTGACAATRCATTTTGAAGTATATGTCTGATGTCTGCTTTTCTTCTTGGTTGTATGGTGTGTTGAAAAATTTATTCAAGCACTTGTTCTGTATTATTGAGTTATACCGCTTGTGGCAAACTAAGATTATCTTAACTTGCATGAGATCAACAGTGGTTTATAAACATTAAACCTGCTGTCATTTTAAAGTAGTTTGGACCCTTTCTCAGCCTCATGCTTTCCTGAGGAAATTTCTGTAAATTCTTTTCTCTCACTCTGGTACGTACACTTTAATTGCTTTTAACCAGTTGGTTTGTTATAACCAAGTACCAAATGAGTCTACATGAAAGTTGTCTTTGTGAAGCAAGGTGTTTTACAGATAAATCAACTTCACCAAAGTGCATTTTCAGCAAATGCTAAAACTCTACCAGGTTTTTAGTTGCAATTACTGGCCCAAGTGCATTATAGAATTTGTCCATAGTGAAAATGTGACTTCAATATTTAGGGTCTTGTTGTATCCTCTAGTAAATTACATTTGGATTGGTAATTCATATCAGTGTTCACTTTGTCACTAGTTATAAAAATGGAAAACATTCCTGCTCTTGGAGTTGGTGATTTTTCTTCTAGAAAAAATAAGATTTTTCCTAGAAGAAAGCAGCAAGCAAGCAGAAAGCAAGCAGAAAATGAATACCCTTGCTTTTAGGGTTTTTGTTTTTTTTTATTTAATTGCCACAAGACCAATAAGATGTGATACTATTATAACCCTTAGCCTGCTGGAGTTTCTGCTTTCTCCTGTGAATACACCTCAAACTTAGTCTAGGTGGAAATGGCAAGGTGGGAAAATCCCCTTTCAGTGCGAATCTCAGTAAAATGTCTGCACCACAAGGTATATCTTATCTCAGAATGCATGTATTTGTATATGCATTTACATATGTATGTCTGAATTGCATAAATGTAGGTAAAATGAAATGTAAAGATATTGCTGTAATCTTACAATAGTCCTTTTTGTGCGTATCAATATGCACATAGTTCATATTTGAACTAAAAGTTGTCAAAAGAGTGCCTGGCTGTTGATATATTTCTTGGATCTCATCTATAGTATTCTCTCCCTCTTTTCACTGTGATACACAAGTGTGTCTGAACTGAAACTACTAGAAAAATTTACTGTTTTTAAGAACAAAAACTATGAAGACTCTGTAGTTAGTTGCAGAGAAGACAAATAAAAGGTGTCAACATAATGGGATGTTGTTTTACCGATGAAACTGTGCTGTATGAGTCTTTCCTATGACATGAGGGAATTTGTGTACAACATTGCTTTCAGTAGCTCACACTGTCTGTTTTAGAGTATTAATTACCTAGTCAGATTTTATTAGAGCCCATTGAGTTTTGCATAATTAAAATTGTAGCAATAGCTAAATGGTATGAAATATGGAACGTAGAATCTGCTTCGCCAAATGTTCTCCAGGGTTTCAAAGAAAGAACAGGGAGAAGTGGGAGAAGCTTGAAAGTAAAGTCTGACACTTAAAGATTTTTAAATTTTATTTAGATCTATATTTACATTTTTATAAAATATAAAAGTAGAGCATAATAGATTTTTCTTTTATGTTGGTCGCATGCAGCAGCAMAAGTATTACATGCAGAGTTTCTGCAGTAGTTGCTCATTTTAAAATGCACTGTTGTAGGACTGCAGTAATGTGTCACTATAGCCTAGTTTCTTTACACCTGCAAGTTAAATGTTTCRGATATATTGGGAGAAAAGTTATTTGCTAAGTTGTTTATTGTCTAAATCCTATCAAATGCATATAACTGAAAAAAAAATCTCATTTATTGCATCATGTGTCCATCATGGGCATCTATAGTAAATCCACATCCTCTTTTACATAGAATTAATCTAACCAGTAGAAATCTGTTTGAAGTCAGTGGAAAAACTTGTGGTGTCTTTAGTGCAAGTAAGAATAAAGCTGCCATCCATACTTTTGATCTGTGTAATGATCTCGTCCTTTGAATTAAGTGGTTATTAGATAGAGCATAAGGTGCATGATTGTACTGAGAGTAACTTGTAGCAAATCCAAAGAAGTGCCTCAAAGATGAGGAAGGGATTGGAGTATCTTTCGTATGAAGACAGGCTGGGAGAGGAGGCCTCCAGAGGGAGGCTGGGCTCCAGCACTTTAATGTGGAAAAGAATAGGATCAGGGGGCACCTTATCAAGGTCCAGAAATGTCTGAAGGGAAGAAATGAAAATATGGAAGTCAGGATCTTCTCAGTGGCAGCCAGTGGGGGATAGGAGGTAACAGACACATTGAAATACAGGATCTGCTGAAATTTTAAAAAATCTTTTTCCATTGTGTGAGACTGGAGCAGTCTCTTCAAAGAGGTTGTGTAGTTTSCATCCCTGGGGATATTCAAAACCCAACTGGACAAAGCCCTCAGCAACCATCTGTAGTTCACCCTTTCTAGGAGGACTAGACAACTTCTAAAGTCCTTTCTTACCTCAACTGTTCAGTGTTTCTGTGTTATTTTATAATTTTTATAATCTGTATTGCTTTTTTTTTTTTTAAGTCACAGAGGAATCAATGTTAAAATAAGTGGGAGGAAGGGAAGTCTGAAAACTTTATTCCAGTAGACTGCTGGTTTTGTATTTAATGTTAGTTTTCCTAGATTAAGAAATCCTTGAAGTTTTAAGCATGAGAGAGAAAACTAGGCTGAAGAAAATTAGGAAGATACTTTATCTACCTATAAATGTTCTTTTGAAGTCTAACAATGAGCACTAAACATCAAAAACACCACAACTGTATAACTTAAACAGTAGGAAAATTATGAAGGAATAATATAAGGAAAGTAGTAAGAGGGAGGGATTTATGACACCTATTGATCTGGAGTTTGGGGATCAGTTCACAGATGAGTACACAAATGTAGACTTACAGAGTTACCCGACAGTCTAACTAAAGTCATCCTAATATGTTAAAGGTTGTAATCTTTTTAAAGAAGTTAGTTGGCTTTCCTGTTGGCCCTCCTATCAACTTTAACCTCCAACCTTCTCCAGCATGTATCACTACAAATAAAACTGCTGAGGTTTGACAAGAGGATATAAAGTCACTAGGCCATCGCGCAGAAATCTCTACATGATTTTCTTTAACCTAAAGCTTAAATGAACACTGCTTAAAGTCAGGGTTTTTAATAAGAAGTCATAAACATTCACTCATATCACTTTAGTTTTAATAATTACTGTTTTAACAGAGAAGAGAAGAAATATACATTGTAAATTATGTTTGACAACTGGAATTTTGTGGTTTTGTTATTGGTTGTCTTTGACTATTATGTGAATTGCTGTTCTTCATTTTAATGTATACTTTTTCATGCAAGCTGCAAATGATATCGATATAAACATACTATTTGTGTACAGTGTTATAAATGAATTTTTAGCTCTTGATTAAGGCAAACCAGATGACAAAAATAACTTACATGTTTGTATTTACCAGTGTCAGAATAATAATCTTTACATCTGTAGTCACCTATTACAATTTTGGCTTTTCTTTCTCTGTAGTATTTTTTGTGACTTTACACGATCCTTTTTAACAACCTAGGCATTGTGCATTTCATAGCTGCTAAAAGTTTTTCRTAATTATTCCACTCCTGCATCTCCTGCATGCTGTTTTTAGTATTCTATTTTGCCAGAGCTGCCATCCACAGTATTATTGTCATAGAATCACACAATGRGTGTTATTGGTATATACCATCACTAGTGATATTCATTCCTGTGGATTTGTTATTCTTATAAGCAACTGATCTCTGAACATAGACTGCATCTTACTGAAACTATATTATGATCCTAAAATTATATTGCTTTCCAGTTCAAAACCGTATGAATTCAAATTTAGATTTTCTGTTTTGTAGTCTGTTACTTGCATGACAAATTTTGTGGTGATGTATAATAATTCTCTTCATGCTTATTGTTGCTTGTAGATTTTCTTATTTTCAGTTATGCATGTGTTTTTTTCAGACACCTACTTTAAGGGCTGTAAAAGCAAACTATTTCTTTCTGAAATCCTTCCTTTCTGTGCCCAAATTTATTCCTTGTATGAACATTTATATGTTGATTTCTTTGTCAAAGTCCATTTTCCATGATTAGGAAAGTGACACTCTTTATTTGATGAAGAACATACATCTTCCATCCTTGGTTATACTTTCTATGGCTTTTTAAGCTTCCTTCACAAACATAACTAGCAGATCCTGGGCAGAACTTTTTTTCTTTTCCTAAATAGTTTGTGGTATACCAGTTAGGTCTCAGTATATCCCACATCTCACCTTTCTAATGATTGCACTTTGCTAAAACATTTAATTGGTTTTCATCTTTAGTTTGTGGGATATAAGCTTATTACATAAGTGCTTTGCTCTTCTAGATGCAATATGCTATTGTCTGTTGTCTGGTTTTGTGTTTTTCATCTGCATTTGGGCTATAACTGAGTACTCCATAGAAAGTAGCTAAGGAAAACAAGCCTTTTGTATGTCAGTTTACATTCATTACCTGTATAGGAATATATTATATATGGGAAACCCTCTTGGCATTCAGATGTTGCAAGAGACAAATACCGATCTACACACTTGTCCTGGTGGAATGCATAGCAAACTTCAGGTCAATTTCTGGCACAGTGTCCTTCAGTGGATGCTGTTTATCAAACCATAMAGTATGTATATTTTAGAATTTAGATATTTCTGGAAGATTGAGGACTGATTGAATGGAGTTAAGGGGAAGCTTTTAAAAAGCTAGATATAGTTAGTTATTTCTTTCTCCCAGTGGGATTTTAGATTGCATGAGCTAATATAATATCGAGAGGAGTATAATTCAACTGAAAATGCATTGTGAGAGAATTTGGTT
This sequence comes from Malurus melanocephalus, assembly GCF_030028575.1. NCBI lineage: Eukaryota > Metazoa > Chordata > Aves > Passeriformes > Maluridae > Malurus > Malurus melanocephalus. Next base: position 857,732 of record NW_026623499.1, on the reverse strand, counting down.
ACACCATGCCTTTCCCCCTGCAAGAATCTTCACCTATTATTTGTATTTTCCTCTGCGATTGAGAAAAATCAGCACAATGTCAGTCTGTGTTCCTTCAATATTCTCCCTAACATTTAACACCCATCATCTTCAAAAAGCGAGGCAGAAAGCTGACTAAAAAGCCACAGGTGACAACTACTTGAGAAGACAAGTAAGATGAGTTAGCAAAAGAGTTAAAATATTAATACATTAAAGTAAAAATTGTTGTCTTCCTTTCTTCTTTGAGTCCATCTATCTTATATTCAGAAGACTGTTATAGAGTACACTAGCAAACCCAGAGTTTAAAAAAATAGCTTTCAGGTATTAAAGGTTTAGCTTGTGCTAGCAGAGATTTTTGAAGCTTCTCATGTAAACAGTATCAGCTACCACATTTCTTATCGAAGCACATAGGAAAGTGTTTTCTGCTTCTATTGTTAGAGGGTGGTCACAATAGACTGGACACCACCATCTGTCATGGCATTATGAGGGGATTGCCTGTTTTATTAAGCTGTTCCACTTCTTCACTGGGAACTGCTGTCTGGACACTTTCAGTGTAAGAATGTGTGGGAAAATTACTGTAATCTCACCATACTCAGTTACAGCTTCAGGATCCTCCTCAAATAATAATGTATATAAAAGTGGCAAAATCAAAATATGAATATAAAGTTATTAATTGAGAAGTGATTAAGATACCATGTGATATCCATAGGAGGTGTTCAGAGAGCTTTGTAATGGGTACAATAGCAATGAGTAGAAGAAGGAATGCTGATCCCTTCATGCATGAAATAGTTTATCCCACTATGGAGCCCAGGAAACTAATAAAGCTTCTGTGGACCAAAGCCATAGAGGCTTAAATTGCCCAGATTAAGACATTTTCTAGAAATGCCCCCTTTTTTTTTTTTTTTTTTAAATTTTGTTTTGCATAACTTATGAATGGAGGTCAGAAGAGGCAAATAATAAAAAGAGTAATCTCAGTTACTCATCACAGTAGATCAGTAATTATCCTTGCCTTTTAAAAAGTGCAATTGTTAGGAGTTTCAAAATATGAAAGTAGTTACACTGAGTTTTTTTCATTTTTGCAGTGAATTTTAGTGATTTAAAAATGTTTGTGATTCAAGAAATGTAAGCACAGTTTTTTCTGGTCCTGAATAGAAACCTGGAAACAGATAAGCAGAACATAAAGGCAGCTATTGCACATATGTCTTGATAATGTCTGTAAATGTTTCTACATTAAACACACACGTGAGGATTGCAAATTTTCTTATTTTTTAAAATGTTGATACCGTTTTCTTTTACTGTTTTCCAGAAATGTTGTTCTATATTTCCCTATCAAAAAAACTTTTAACAAATATAAGTGCCATAAATATACCTTGGAATACTAGACAATATATAAACACTTCTCACATTTCTTCTATGTATGCTATGTATTTTTTCTTTCAAACCATCATTTCCAACACTGACTCTGTAAATCTTATTAAATGTTGTTTGCATGAAAATGAAAAAAAAAATATACTATGCTGTATAATTTAAAACTTCACCTTTAGTTGCTGATATTTTCCAGCGGATGTGAATGCCAAGTTGAATGTTCAAAGGAGGTAGCCTTTGTTTTAGACTGACAATATATAATCCTTGAATATTAGTGCCACATAGTTGCTTTATCCAATTAAAAGGTAACATCTTATGGCAAACTGAAAATTTGAAAAAAAACTTTAGAGGGAACTGAAGATTTGAATTGCTGTTTCATGTTCTAACATTAGTAAAGAAAAGGAACTCTTCAGTGTCCATAAAGTTTGAGAAGCAATTGGAATGGGAATCAACTTTACTGCTTCCCTCCTTTATATTACAATTATAAGAAAATCTCTATCTGCTGAAACTTAATATGATCCAGTATTCATTATGTAAGTGTTGATAAGATTTAACTGAACTAACTAATAGTAATTTTGTGGAATAAGTTGATATCATATCTGCCATTTTAATGGAAAAAAATCAGGTAATAATCCTTTTGCCTTTTGCAGATGTACCCATCTTCTTACTGAGGACAAACTTACACCATACAAAGATGAAATTTCAGGTTTTCAATATAATTGTTTCCACATACGAACATTATACATGTATAGCTAAATATATTAATATATGAATAATTGTACTCATTTATATGTTTAAAACATACAAGCATTGTTTTGGCTTAAAACCTTTTATTCTAATAAGGATAACATATTAGTATATGTTATATATCAAATATATAAATTCTCATTGTCTCCTTAATTCAAAAGAAAAAAGGCACTTGCAGCCTGTGGGCCATGGGATAAAATCACAAAAATAGGRGGATAAAAATGCAAAATTGTCCTCAAACACTCACAGTTTTCACATCTCAAATCTCCTTTTCCTGCCTATGATTAGTGGCAGAAGGAGTAGTTTAACAGTTTTTAGTGTTCTTTTTGAGGCCAAGAAACCCCACCTTCAAATATTGTCCTTACTCCTAAGTAATCCAGTTTCTTAAAGGACAAGTCTGCAGAGAAAGAAGTGGAAACAATTATGAAAAAAGCCTTTATAATGTGATTTTTTTTAAAGTTCTTTTTGTGCTGTTAYCTAGTGGTGATTTTTGAAATAGAGCACCTCTAATTCAGTTTTACGTGATACATAATTATACTATGGAACTCCCTGTGATTGTGTTATTGACTCTCAAAGTTTTCAAAAARCAAGAAGGGTACTTAAACATGATATTATAGCTATTATAACAAAAAAGGACTTTAATGTTACATGCGGTGAAATATAAATACTTAGAAGACATGCAAGACTTTTCAAAGAAATCTTTACTTGCCTTGAATAAAAGARATATGGACGAGATATATTGAAGATGGTATTTTGGGATTTCTGTTTTGTTATGTTTTCATCCTTTTGAGGCAGTCTAGTTAGTATCCAGAAGGAAAGGCACAATTTGGAACAGTTAATTTGGTATTTTATGTCATTATTCTCCCTAAATTTGATTATATGACTTTTATTATCAGAGTATATGCTTTAAAAGTATGTCATTCCTCTAAGCAGTGTGGATTAAGAGTAAATTCTCAGMGTGGTTTTTAAATGTCATGTTTGGAGATGTTTTGTTAGTGTAGCAAGCAGCTTAGGAACAAGCTATTTCCCTTCTCTATTACATATCTTCGTTAGTGTTGACTATGTGTATTGAAAATACACTTAGAAATCCTGGTAAAATATGCTAGAAATCGCTGTAGAACAGAGCAAGAGATACTTTGTTGTACAGAGTTTAATGTTCAAATATAATACGTGAGTCAACAAATGTTTACAGTGCAATGCAAAGAGGCAGTAAGATAATTTGGTCAGCAAAATATTCACTGATCTGAGTACATCAGAAGCATGCTAAATTTTTTATGTTTTGACAGCTGAGATATTTAGAAGAAAATAACAGATTGCTTTTGTTAAGGCTTTTTGAGAATTATTTCTAACCTTGAGAGGCAATTGGAGATAAAGAATAAAGGTGGTTTGCCAATTCCGTGTGGAATTTGACAGCTTGCTAGCGAATGGAGAGAGATGATAGAAACGTGAAAGGCATATAGGTCTTCCTCAGTAACGGTTTTCCACTTTCCAGATACAGAGAAAGAAATTACGTACCTAAATAGTCACACGATTTTTTTGCAGAATTGTTTTGGATGGAGATAAAAAGGGCAGACTGCACTGATCAAGTTCATAAAAAGGTACTTTGCTTCTATAAGTAGAGGAAATGAATGCTTTTAAGGGGCTCATCTGTGTAGATGAAATAAGAAAGTAGTAAATAATAAAACAATACCCTTAAGAAAGAATTAGCCAGATTTGAACATTTCAGATATGAGGAGCTTCAGAGAGAACTCTACATGAAGACTGATGAGAGGGCTATATGTGTTTTTAATAGATGAAAATGATCATGTTGACTATAATGATTAAGAAAGAAGGGTGAGAAGAATAAAGCTCCTTTTAGCTATATCAGTAAATATCTAGTTACAAAATACATAGAATAAGTTGTCAGGGGACAGGCCCTGGCATTAGTTTGAACTTTCATGAGACTTAGCAAGGGGAAGTGGATCTCATCTGTCATCCCAAATGTTATTGACTTGTGCACCATAAAAAGGGAAGGACTCAAGTGTCACTTAGAGAGATCTGTTACAATTCTGAGTCAAAATGTCTTTGTACCTTTACCAGCAATGAAATTTCCACTCCTGTTGGTTTCATGACCCATACCGCAATCTCATAATGAGTTAATTCGCAGAGAATCTGTGACCTGTATTCTAAGTGGAGTGCATCAGACAGGGATACTCTTCAAGCCCTCTTGTGATATTCTCAAGTTCATATTGCAAGATTCTACCCATAAATGCAATGCAAATCTGCATTTCATAAGACCTGTAGAAATGTGCTGAAGGAGTAAGGTAACTCACTGAAGTTGCACTTACGTTAGAGTTTCTAAAGAAGATTCTCCTATGTAAAATTTAAAGAGGCTAAGCTCAAAGCCCTTGAGAACTTCCTTGGACAGCTGTAGAAGAGTTCTGGAAAATAATCTGTAAGACATGCAATTTCAATTCTAAAACAAAACACAAATCCAGCAGCAGGAAACCAACTTTCAGACTGAAACCTTTCAAGAGCACTGGACCTTTGAAACCTAGATCTAAAGCACTATATCAAGTCCAGGGGAGGTTTGCATATCATTCTGCTAACCATAAAAGTGATACTAACTTTTTAAATTGAAGTAATAGGAATTAGGTAATGGAAAACTCAGACAAAAATAATTGAACTGTGCACCTTTGTTAATGAGATTATGTCATGTTCTAGTTGTTTCTTATTTTGGAGCAACTCTTTCTTCTGTAGCATATCAAAACTTCACTGAAATTTCACCCTGAACCAGCAACCTGCTGGTTAATAAATTTATGAGCCTGGAAGTTATGTCAGGCATAGAAGATGCAAGAATAACAAGAGAAATATTCTACCAAAACCATACTGACTGTAGCCAGATTTGGAAGGTAATCATCTTCTAGACTATTAGAGGTCTGGTCAGCACATGACAAGTTCATGTGTCTACTCTTCTACATTACAAGTATTGGTTTTGTTCTTTTCCCCACCCTAATAATGGTAGTGTTAGAAGACCATATTATTTATTTTATAGGGAAACACTAGTACTGCCCTTTTCAGAGTTCTAGGGATTTTGGTTTTTTTCAAATGTTTTTGATCTAAATTATGATACTGTTTGACTTTTAGGCCTGAAGATGAGACTCAGCAGTGTTTCAGAACTGAAAGAGAAAATAGGTAAAAAACATTCACTGTGAGATTTAATGAGATAAATCTGATTTCAGAAACTCTTGAAACCTTAAAAAAAATAAGAAAGGCAGTGAGGGCAGTRCAAGGAGATTTATGTTCCATTATAGCTGTTGATACCCTTTGTTTTCTGCATTCRTAACATAGACTACCCAAAGCTTAGGAGTTATGGACTTTATGAAGCTGCATTTCTGCATATGGAAACAATTCTTCTGATATCACAGTGCACTCCTCTAGATTCTGATCCTTTCCAGATCAGTAGTCAGTGTGTGTTACCGGACAATGCAAATGCCATTGACTTCATCAAATATAAAGTATAAAGGTATATCATGCATAGTCTCACAGAGAGTTAGTAATGGGTTTTCATTGTTGCCTTCACAAGAGATGTGTGATGCCTTTGTTTGTCTTACTAGCACTCTCAAATTAATGTAGTTTCTGAGATCTCTTTGGGCTTTGACAGAATTTTTTAYCTCAGCATGACACATATCTTGATAGTACCAGCTCTATGAGTTTACTACTTTTACCAAGAAGTCCTGTTAAATTGTTCCTCAGTTCAAGAAGATACTTAAAATATTTTCTAAAATTTTAAGTACATGTGGGCTTTGTCATTTAGACTATCACTGTAATTTTTCACTTGGAGATTTTAGGACTATTTGCAGAACTATTTTAGAACTATTTACACTCTTAAATAGCTGTATATTCTTCATATACTTTAGAGCTTCCGGTCTTAAATTTCTTTTTCTAAATACATACAATGGGGGGGGGGGCGGGGGGGGGGAGAAATTGCCACTTTTTAAGAGGGAAAAAATGCCTTCTGATTTTATGTCAAGCTTCAACTGAACATGACATTCTGAAAAGCTCATGCTTTGAATAAAACGGAAGTGAAAAATAATTTGCAAAAGTGCTCAAAAGTCAGCATTCTTAAAAAAAAAAACTTAGAATATATTAAATTATTTTTATAACTAATRAAAATTAAATCAGGACAAATGTGGGGAAAGACTAGAAAAAGGAGGAGAAAAAGGAAAGTATTGGGTTAGTAAGTGTGTGAATTCCTGTTTCTACTGTTAACATAAATTTAAGCCGTTCCTCTTACAAAACTTGGAGTCAGTATGCGTGTGTTGTGAAAGCAAAGTCTCTTTAAATTCACTGTAATTGAGTAATTTTTTATATACTGCAATCTGACTATTCTGTGTGTGTTACTCTCTGCAGAAGAGGAAAAACTGAGATTTTTTAGCAGTTACCTCTCTCTTCATGCTTTGAGGTGATGCTTTTCAAAGTCCAATTTTAAGGTCCCTTTATCTAAAGCTTAAGAACAGTGCTCATTTCATTTGATTATGGGAGGAAGAAGAAACACAGTTTCCATATGAAAAATATTTTTTTCTTCACTTTAAAATTAAAATAGTAATACAAAAAAACCTACACATAATTGTTACTTTCCCAGCAGCCTGTACAGGGTGCCTGAGCTAGAACAATAAACAGTGTGTAAAATGATAATTTTTATATTATTCTGTAGATGAAATAATTGCTTTTCTAGAGAGAATGAATAGTTAGCCACTAACTGCATTGGGCTGGAATTTTGCCTCCTTGTGTCAATGGGTCCTAGTGGAATCTTTTCTTCTTTGTGACATCTGGTTTGCAGATGTATATGATTTTGGCACATAATTTTGTACCAAAGTACAAAGATATCCATAATTCTGTTCTGTAAGGATGGCTAGGAGTCTAGTAATTGAAAACTTCTCAAGAAGCCTTTTAACACAAAATTCTAAAAGTATCATAGGTGCTAATAATGTTTTTTTGTACGCTGGGATTGACTCTTATTGTCAAAGCATTGCATTATAAAATAAATTCAACCTGATGATCTTGTGTTTCAGAGTCAAATTCTAAACTTTGTTTTAAAAGTTTTACAAGAACTATCTCATTAGAGTTACACTGTCTTATAAACCACCTGACTGAAATACGGTTTCATAAAGCCAAATATTGGTGACATTGATATTGAAGGAACCATAGGAACCATCAAAATGTGAAGGAAAGTTTTTTTTACAAACCGGGAACATTTAAACACAAAGTGCCTATGCATTGCTTTGTTTTTTTTCTCCTTTGCAAAAAAATGAATGTTTCATGCAAAAAAATTGCATCATCAAATTTTGCATTTGAAATATCATAAATTTCATGAATCATATGTGTAAATTAAAGGTTACTATGGTAACATTGACCTGTATTTTTCAGGTACTTTAASAACTAAAATAATAAGTAATAAAGAACTAAAAAAAGAACTTTATTTAAGAACTAAAAAAATAAGTAATAAAGAAATGACTAACTATCAAAGTGCTGTATGCAAAGTAGGCAAATTACTATTATGACAATTGCAGACCCTATTCAGCACACAATAATTGGTTTAAGTGCCTAACTTAAGTGTCTGCCTTGCTTGTCCATCATGTTTATACTTACGACATTTATATACATATGGTGGAATTTCTGAATGAATATTTCAGAAGTTTTAATAGATGTAATGTTATTAATAGTCTTCGAAATCTATATATTATCTTACCTAGTGGGTGCAGCACTTGGGGATGCCTGTTTTAATGCATCTAGGTTTTTTTTTAAATGTGGATGAGATGGATGTTTAATTCTGAAGATGGAGAATGAACAAAATCGATTATGGAACAGGAAATTTTAAGAAACTAAGAGCTCTATTTTTGTCTTCCAGGGTGTAACTATTGCTGGTTTGGGTGGAAGAGGAGTTTTGCTTCTTAAGATATGTGAATGCTCCATATGCAATTTTTAACCTGACAGGATAAACTGATTTTCTGTTTTAAAAGCTGAAGTTACAGGAGATAAAACTTCAAAGTGAATAGTGAATCAGAGCTATGTTTATCCCTCTTATATGTCAGAGTTTAAGTGCAATGTTTTATGTATACAGTCATCATGACAGTTAAAAAGGCTATAAAGAAAAGCAATTATATAATTGCTTTAAAGAATTAAGTCACACAGATAAAGGCTTTTGGAAACTACAGAGCAGTTTTAATAATTATATCACCTGAAGTCAAGCTGCAAAATTATGTCCTAATTATTTGCAATGAGTAATTATCTATAAAGTTGTAAGCTTTAAAGATTTTATGAGAGAGAGTAGGGGAATTCTTTGATTTATTTTTTTTTTCCCACACACACTAAAACAATACCCCATCATTTTCTATTTTAGCAGTTTTCACAACTTAAACATTAAATTCTTATTGTTGCTTTCTGTTATATTAGTAGTGTGTGTTTTGCAATTCTAATCTTCACGTTTTTCTTTCTTTATCACCGAAGCAGGCCTTTTGAAGGCAGGGAATTTTTCATAGCAATATTGACAGTGTTCGCATTTGCATGATGACAGCCAAGGAATGGAGCAGTAATTTTTGAAATTGCAGAAGTATTTAGAACACTGATAAAAGCTGAAATATATTTTTGATGGATTGAAGTTAAGCATACATGATTTTTCCTGCTGTCAAAAGGCTCTGAATTTAGTGAATATTTGCCTGCTGTGAGAATGCAAGATTAACATCACAACCATCACCCGGGCACCCAAACCCTGCAATTTAATAGCTTTTTAGGTTCTTTCCTTTTTCTAAACAGCAATTAATCTCATTTTAGTACAATTTTCTCGTTTCTGAAGTCGCTCATTGAATCGCTGTTTTGTTCATATTTGGCTTCAGCTCCTCTGCATAGTCATTAAAGTCCCAATTAATGTCACCTTTAGCTGAAGAGTACTCATTTTTATTGAGAAAATGACAGTTGCTGCCATGAGTAGTGCAGTGTAATATACATTAATTGCCCTGTAACACTGGTAATTACGAGTTTTTCAAGCCTCTCAGTAAACTGTCATGCCTAGACAAGACTGTGCTAAAATAGATTACTCATTAGGGAGACCTGTCCTGTTTTCTGGTGGGTTCTTAGTGTTGGTTTAAAAAAAATCTTGAGTTTGAACAAATAGTTGCCAAAAGCAATTTCTTACAACAACATGTCTGTGTTCAGTTTTCCAGCCATCACTTAAGCCTGCGGTCAGCAAACAGACACTGTGCTGTGGACTCTAGAGATGTCAGGATTTTTATTTAGGTGGATCACAAGGATAAGYTTAACAAAGTGTAATTCAGTGCTTAATTTAAATGTTATTAAAGCTGCCTTTTCCAGTGTTGTGTTTGTAACAGGTCTACCGGGCATTTTAGAAGAGCAGTCAACATCATCAATATTTTACACCCCAAGAGACTTTAGCACAGTGCTACAGACTGTCCAGGGAGTTGGAATTACTAAACCTGTTCTCAGATAATTCTGTGTAGGAACATCAGGGATTATGTTGTATATTATGTGGAATAATTATCAGATCTTTCTTTCAGGAGCTGTATGGCATTGCAAGATGTATATTTGAAAAAAAAAAGAAATAGAAAAAATAAGTGGAAATAATTTGGTTAATATTGTGACTGCCTCTRCAAATGAGGCTTTGGTGCTTTTATTGTTAGAAGACCCACCTGCTGACTGATGGGAAATGGTGGGAAGCAAGTTCTTAATTTCAGGAGGASTATATTTCACTGCTTTTTCTTTCTGTTGGTCTCCTATTTTATGTTTGTTTTTAAGGACAAAATAGTCTCCTTTAAAGCTCACTTTGGCACTGAACTGAAAAAGAAAACCTTTGTTTTATCTTTGTTATAACACCTGCTTTAGGCAATCTGCTCTTTCACGCTCTTTCTAAATGAATTTTGTCACAGCCTTTCATATTCTTYTGTGGTGATGAGCTAATGAAAGTAGATAGTACAATTTGTGCTGACCAGGTAGCAACTGCCAGCTTGCAGCTGAGGATAGTTTAAAGAAATAAATAAAATATAGCGTTATATCACTGATTTATCCATTACATGACATTAATAGTGAGAAACCTTGGTGTGTTTATCTGTTTGTATTGGTGTGCATTTATCGAATTGTTTATGACAAGACTAATTGGGGTAATTGTAGACACTGAAATTACCTGTCAGCTATATGTAACCACACTCCCTTTCTTTCTGACAAATGATGACAACTGAGGGACCCCGTAGCATTACTCATGATGGCTTTTCGAGTGGTAATAAGGACAATAGGGGCCCTAGCTAATTTGACATGGACAGCCTTCACAACAAGAAGCCAGCTAAATGACTTGTCAGTAGGGGAAAGAAGTCAGAAAAGTAATGGAGTCCCCCATGGCGCTCTGACAGGGAGATGAGGCAATTTCAACGGAAAGTGAAAAGGCTTCAGTTTGTCAAGTATTTAGAACAATCAGAGAACAGCTAGAGGCTGGAACCTGACAATAAATTTGTGAACCATGGTAGCAGTTTCATATAGGTCAGTTATTTCATAATGGCTGTGAAGCTTTCAGAGGTTTCTGCTTTCGTAGCATACTTCACATCAGCCAACTGGTGCTTTGTCACCTTAAATTTGTGCTTCACTTTACACAGTAGGAATAATGGTTAAGGTTACAGAGGAACGGCAGTGTAAGACAGCATGATCTGCAGACACCAATCTGTTGAAAAGTAAACAAAAATTTAGATAGTAATACTGTGATTGCATCCATTACAAGCTAGAGGTGTTAACATGTTCTTTATGATTTTGACCTGCATCCTTTTTTTGGATAAGGAAAGTGCTTTATTTCTCACGGACAAAACCAATAAAACATAAACCTCTGATGCTATCCTTTCTTCCTACTGTAGAGAATTAAAATTCCTTAAGGTTCATTTCCTGATGCTTATTCTTGAAATGCTTTCTGGTTCTACTGTCTAGTTTTGACACCTATTGAGATGCTGTTACTGATACAAAAGAATWGTGAATATTTTTTATTTTGATTGCTGAGCAGAAGATGATTTTCTGAAGTATTTTTTTTAAAAGCACAACCTTCTGTAATTAGATACCACTGTGTCCCACTGATAGGAAATCTTTTTATTTATGGTTTCAGGAGTCTGTTGGATTGGTGTTGCTGGTTTGGATTTTTTTCATATCAATGGTTCTTACCCATTTGTATGCATTGAGATAAAAAGTCAGAGTATGATTAAAGTATCATTTCAGTACCACACGGTGCTTTCTGAATTCCTGATGCTGGCTTCTGAATTCTTTAAATGTGTTCATGTATTGAGCACATATTTAGTGAGAAGTATCAACTTGTCCTTTTTGGCAGGGATTGTTTTGTGAGTAAATAGGATTGAATCTATTCATTTTAATGTTTTACTTAGATTCTGATTCCTTCATTTTACCAAAATCCTGTTTCTTGCAGATTTTAACGCTCATGCAGAGCTGTTTATTTTCTCTCTTGATAAAGGTCTTAGAATAGAAACTTTCTGTGCCATATTAAAAAAGTAAGACTGCTTTATTGACATGAGTCCTGCTCCACCATCCATATCCATCAACCTTTCCTCATTTTTTCCAGAGTTAGGCTCTTGCTCTTTGAGTTTCATCACTCTGATTTGAAGGAATCTAAATTTATGCCAGTTAGGATCTTGGCCCTTGATTCCCAGTACCTGAACATTTCTTGTTTCATAGTGATTTTGGTGAGGAAATAGGCTGGTAAATTGAAGGTGCTTGTCATTCTGCACGATGGGCCATTTAGTCAGAAGTTATAAATGTAATTCTCCCTCTCCACAAAGCAAACAAAGAAACCACCTCACAGATGTGAGGGGATCATTTAAATGTAGAATGACCACACCTGAATCTCCTTTATTCTGGTTGCCTGTCCTATATTTTTTATCTAAGTTTGCCAAGTATTGTGCCTACTTGTTTTCTTARAAGTTTCTCCCGCCAACCTAAGGAAATTATCAACATATGGTAAAGCATCTATTAGCACATGGCTCCATAGTTGGTGTCACTGCCAAGATTTTGGAATGTTTGATGATGGGATGTCCTACACAGTACCTACACAGGCTTGCTGGCATCAGATGGGATTCATCTTTCTCTAGGAGAGAAGAGGATCTTTGTTGACAAGTTAATGGGGCTCATGGACAGAGTTTCCCTTACGATGGAGGAAGGGGATAAGATCAGTCTTGCCCTTGATAAGCTGTGGAACGACATGCCGAGATTAGACAGACGGGGAGCTTTCCCTGTACAAAAGAAGTTTCCCTCTAAATCAGAGATGGATTTAGCTTGAAGGGCTGTCTCTGAAGAGCAGCCACAGTGTGGAAAGCTTATGGGTAGGAATCAAAGACCAAGGCAGCAAAGGGAATGTTGTGGTTGGTGTCCAGCACAGACTGTCCCATGTTGTTGCATTACACTCCCAGGCTCTTGTCCTGCTGGGGGTGTTCAACCACCCTGACATCTGGAAAAGTAGCACAGTGAGCTACTGATGGTCATCAATGCAAGCAAACTAATCAGGAACATCAAGATTGGAGTGGAATTGAGTGCAGCCTGGGGTAAAGCGATTGTGCACTGTTGAAGATTGTGGTCCTGAGGAATATGGGTCAGAGTTCCAGAGTTAAGTTAGATGAAGAGTTGAGTTAGGACCCTGAATTTCTAGCAAATCAAACTTCCAGTTCTTCAAGGAGTTACTCAGTAGGACTGTCTGAGAAACTGCCCTTGGGAACAGGACGGGAGTTTAACAGAGCAGAAGAGAGTTGACAGATCTTTAAAGATTCTTTCCAGAGAGCGCAAGATCTGTCCATCCCCAGACCTAAGAAACTGGGCAAAGAAGGCAAGACTGGGATGGCTGACTTGAGTGCTGGTCAAACTAAGGGGCAAGAAGCAAATGTACAGGCAGTGCAAGTGGGTACAGGTATACTGGGAAGAGCATAGGGATACTGCAGGGTCATGTAGGGATAGGGTCAGAAAGGCCAAGAAGGTGCAACTTTGCAAAAGATRCAAAGATGAACAAGAAGGGCTACTGCAGATATGGCAGTCAGAAAGGGAAGGTCAAAGAAAGTATGTCTTTTAAAGGTATGGATTGTAGTTCAGGAATTTGGGAGACTTTGGGATCTTCTTGATCTTCTAACTTTGCTGGCTGAAAATTATCCCTCATAATACCTTTTATATCTTTCTTTCAATAAGAGATTTCATTACTAAGTTTGACTTAGGAGGTATTTTTGTGTTTTCATCATGTTTAGTTGCTGGTCTTAGAGAAAGAGGATTTCTTCATTTTTTAAAAATACTTTGAAGGCCATCACGTATTTTATTTCTTGCAAARTATATTAGAACTTAGGAGGACTGACAGAAGTTATGCCTTGTCGCAAGGAGCACCTATTTGAGAAGGAATGAGGACAATTTAATTCTGATTGAGGGAATGGAAGAATATTACATTATGCAGTAGATTAATTTAGCTAAATATWAAAATCTCAGGATTAAAAAAGTCATGACAAGTTATTCTTTATTAAAATTGTTACCTAAACTAGATAATTGTAGCAGCTTGAATGAAATAATTGTACTCTTCAATGAAACTAAGAGGGAAAATGCTGATCAAATTCTGAAAGGCATTAAGTAGATATATAAGGTTTTACATTGATTTTGAGTGAAATAATGGAGACTTTTTTCTGTTATCAGACCTTTGAATACTTATCAAGATTCTGTATTGTTGTGTATTTATGACTTTTCTTAAATAATAGCATTATACAATGGTGCATGGGTCTATGTTAGTCTATTCAAAAATGTAAAATCAGTGAGAATTTTTTCTTTTTAATGGAAGTTTATGCAGGAATAGTCCAAAACTGTTTTCTTAAATTCTGTCTCAATCTGAGTAAGGTATAACCAATACAGCYAGTGACAATCTGAATACCTGCATTGAGTATCACTGGAATAAAAATGCAGAACAAAATCATTTATGCCAAAACTGGAAACAGAACTTTGCATATCAATTTCATTTCTGTTACAGCAGATACTGAGACATGGGTTTAGAGGATGTATATGGCATAGTTTTGGGTTTCCTTAAATGTAAGGTCATCTGCAAATATAAAATCCTTTCCACCTGTACTCTGCCCATTACTTTGAATTAGTGAAATCAAAATAGATAATAAGAGATTTTGGTTCTCGTGGTTACTAAATTAGATTTTTTTAAAATTCATACCTGCTCTGTCCTATTTTTTTTTATTAAATTGTAGAAGGAAATGTTTCTTCAGAAGTACAATATACCATGTTCAGTTTGTAWATGCAGAAAAAGATGTTTAAGACCTTTTATACTGTGTAATGCTAACTGCCCATTCTACATTCTTACAATGTATTTATTTTATTCCAAAGAAGCAGTAACTGCCTATGTATCAGCAGATATAAATAAGTGATGGAAAATCTCAGGCAATATATAGGTTGAAAGATAAACAGCTTTACAGAGAGAGGAAGCAAATATATTTAGACATGATTAAACTATGTATAACCAAGATTTTGTATGTTTTTGCTAACAATTTTTTAATTTCAAAAGAAATACAAATTATGGGAACTGCACTTCCCCAATATGTAGTCTTAATAGTCCTTTAAACCATCCAATCCAGTTAGTATAATAACTTTAATTTCCTTTCTCAGCATGTGCTTTTCTTTCTCTGAAAACTTAAGGAAGTAACTTAAGGGTGACCATGAATTAAATAGACATAGTGGTACTCTAAAATCAGGAGAAGCATCTTCCAGATAGAAGGAAAAAACAACAAAAGTCACCTTTTCTGGCTGGTCCTCTAGTACAAGATGGAGACTAAGTTAGTGTGTATCAAAAAGAGATTGTATTTTTTTAATGGAAGGTAGTTTAACTGTTTATATACTCTGTTTAGTTTCTTTTACCCTCATTGTCACTTTTGGCTAATCCAAGTTGAACAGTTTATTTCCTACTCAAGTTTCCACAAAAGTCTAAAAGTCAGGGATGCAAGGGATAAGCATATGTGTGCCAAAAATGTAGTTACCCACTTATTTTGCAGGTAGTTTAGATGGAAGAAATACATGTATGAATGTAGATACATTTATTGATCGTACATCATTGTAAAATACTGATATATAATCTGTAAAATAGTGATATAATTACACTTAGTAAATGAAAATCTGCATGGTTACTACAAACATCTTTCTTACATTATCAAATGTAAAATCTCAGCACTAACCTGAGATGCTTTTGGAAGTTAGGAACTGACTCACTGGGTCTCCCTGTCAATTTTATTGCACTATCATTCCATAGTGGTCAAACAGGGTGGATTATGTTTTATACAGARYCCAGATTCATATATAATGTCTYGAGTCACACATAAGTATCAGTAGAAGATAGAATGAAATTAATTAATCTGATTAAGTATCTCATGTGAAAAGTCTGTCCTAGTTTGTGTATGTAGCATTTAACTGTCATTCCAGCAGCTGGCAAAGCTTATAACTCTAATACTTGTAAATAATCAATACATGTGCTGTTGGAAATTATCAACTACATTTAGAAACAATATTGATAACCAAAATGCCATTTGCTATTTTTATTTGGATTTAATGTATTTAGATTGTAATTTAACTACCATCTAATTAGTTTTAACTTAGCTCAATTGAAAGT
The DNA here is from genome assembly GCF_030028575.1 of Malurus melanocephalus. NCBI lineage: Eukaryota > Metazoa > Chordata > Aves > Passeriformes > Maluridae > Malurus > Malurus melanocephalus. Next base: position 841,942 of record NW_026623499.1, on the reverse strand, counting down.
AGTAAAACCTACTCACCTAATAAGTGACACATGTCATAAAGACACTTACAACCTCCTTATTTCCTCTAGGTCAGTCATGCATGAACTAATGAACTGAATTTTTGTTTCCCCACTTCTTTTTTAAGAAAACCAGAGCAATTTAATTTGTCTTCTTCCTCCTCCCCAAATCAAAACACACATACAAGCTTTTTTCTTCCCTAGCTGCATTCTTAACTGTTAAAATATCCTAAAGCACTTGATCACATTGCATTTTAATTTCCAAGTCATGTGTTGTATTAGTGAAGTGCACATGTTCCTGATTTGAGCTGAAAGTTCTCAGTCTCTTTAGCAAAATGCCAGGCTGGCACGAACAAGGTCCTTGCTAGGTCAAAGACCTGTAGTTGACATCTTTCTTAAATCTGACTTTTTGTGAAAACGTAAGAAGCTTGGATCAGGGCAAGTAGCTGATGGCATTGCCTCTTGCAGCCACTGATTAGATTAGCCCAACATTTATCACCTACATAGAGACTAACACTTAACCTTTTTACTGAAGAGTTTTGATGTATCCTTATTTTTTAATGAGCTTGTTATTGTCCCAACGTGTCCCTTAAAGCTTCAGTGCAAGTTTTTCTTCCAGTTAACTGACTAACAGGTTTTAAACGCTTATAATTCAAAGTGTGGTGTTTATRATGGTGCTTGGTTTTGAGGGTACAGGTTGAGTAATTTTGCCCTGGAACAATGTTTTTCTAGCTATTATTATTTTATTTKTTCAGTACTAGGATTTTACTTGTATTTTATGTAAATTTCAAGATGTAATTTATAGGTAGCTGGGTTTTTATTCTGAATCATGAACTGGGGACTATTTACAGTTTAAGTTCTTGTTAAAAATATGCAGTAACTTACCACTGTGGGTTTACCTATTATCTTTTATTCGTATTGGACCTCAGTCACCTGAGTTTTGAAAACTAATTCACATCTCTGCAGGGAGAAAAGTTGCCCATGATTCCATATCTTGCAATCTGGATTCAAGGTTTTCCTTCTGTTTTGGAATTTAGGGCCTATAAGTGATATATTTTGTCAATTACAATTGTGAACATCTCACCAGAGAGCTAAGATAATCCTGAATTTGCATATTGACTAGAATAGTTTCAGCTCTTGCTGGTACAAAGCAGCAGACAGGTAACAAACTCCCATGATCATGGTAAATGCAGGATTATACAATTTCTGCATAGGTAATAACAAGATCTGGGTGCCATACTGAGGTGAGCTGCAGGCAGCTGGGGACTATAGTCAGATCTGCACTGGGATCTTCCAAGTCCCAGGAATAGCTGAAACAGATTATAGCAGTGGCAAACCATGACCTAACACTTGGGGTATTGATAACCCAGAGACAGAAAAAAAAAAAAAAAAAAAAAAAAAAAAAAAAGAAAAAAAAAATAACATTGTGAGTATTCTCTAGTAAAGTATTTACAAATAGTATAAGGTCAACAAGAGGAAATAAAAGTAAACGGTCACAACAAGTTTTTCTATACTGCTTTTACCTGGGAGTGTTTCTATTAAGTAGTAGCATTAACTAACTCTTGCCCACTATGGTTTAGTTTTGTAAATCCTGACAACAAGGTATTTAGCAGTTGGGACACAGAACCTATTACTGCCCTTTGAATCTGTGCATGTTATCTCGTGTTGCAAACCTCAGATTTCCATAGGACCCCACTTCAAGAGTCTGAGTTAGGGATGAGGGWCTTGATTAGCACATGGGGGTTTGTGACCGCATGTATATATCATATACTGAAGTGCACTGTTAGCACTGAGGAGGACCATCAGTGAGCTAGAATAATACCTGCTGCTTCTTCTACTTAAAAAGAAGTATAAAAGCTCCAATCTGAACAATTACTGTCTCTCATTACCCTTTAAATATCTGGAATGAGAATTTTTACTGAGGCACAATTTTATAAGAGGTTGGTTTGGGGCACGGGTCTCTAAWAACATTAGGAAACTAATGCTTCCTGGAAAGAAAAAAAGAAGTGGGGAGGTAGGGAGAAACCCCTGCTTATGCGYTCTTGATTTCTTAAAACCAGCTTTGAGAAGTCGCACTGGTCTTCACTTGCCCTTAGTCTGTGCACTTCAGCTTCATGCCCTAGCTCTAGCCTGGGTATTTCATGGCAGACTACCATTTCCACATCTGTGTGAGCAAAATGTTCTTGTTGTGGTCCCACTAGTAAAATAAGTGATCTTAGATGAAAATTCCAACATCTGGGGGTGGAAGCGTAGCCTGACAGTGGTAATGGAACAAATCAAGACACAACTTAATACCAAATATAAAACTTCCATTAATCTGGAAGAGAAACAGCAGAAGAGAGACTTGCATTTTTTATTACTGAGTCTCATGTTATCTAGTCGTATGTCAAAAATTTACTGTCCTGCTTAAATTAACCCTTTGATATAGCCAGATGACTTCAAAGTAAAATTATTTTGAATCAGCTGTGTTATTCAAAGCAAACATAATTTCCTAAAAACATTGTTTCCTAAAATTTAACTAGGAAAATAGTCAATGTTTAGTCTTAGTACTTCAGTCTCACTGTAGATTACAAAGTCAATTTGAGTTTAATTTGTTATCATTGAAAGTGATTATTTTATTGTTAGTAAGTAAAATGCAGAACAGACAAAATGTTTAGGTTTAGTCAAATTGTGGTTACTGGAAATTAATATACTACATTCCAAATAAATTGAAATAGTCTGAAACGTTCCAGATCCTGGAAACTAATAATCTTATTCTATGAAAAACACATCCAATATGATGAAAACTGAGTGTAAGAAATGTGGATGTGTTCTGCAGCTCAGATAAAATGGTGGATCTTCGCTGTTGTAACTGGAACTATCCACTATAGTTACAAAACACAAATGTAATGGTGAAAAGCAAAAATAGTAAGCTAATACTGCTTMGGACAAAGCTGTAAGCTTTGTAAGCTTATACTGCTTAGGACAAAGGGTCTGGAGAGGAAGTCATGTGAACAGCAGCTGACATCACTTGGTCTGTTCAGCCTGRAGGCRACTGAGCAGAGACCTCACTGCAGGTACAACTTCCTCATGAGGGGAAGAGGAGGGGCAGGCTCTGATGAGCAGTGACAGGACCTGAGGGAATGGCCTGAAGTTGTGTCAGGGGAGGTTTAGGTTGGATATTAGGGAAAGGTTCTTCACCCAGAGGGTGTTTGGGCACTGGAACAGGGTCCCCAGGGAAGTGGTCACAGCATCAGCCTGACAGAGAATTGTTTGGACAATGCTCTCAGACACTTGCTGTCAATGTTGTAAAAATGCATATTCTTTGGAAGATACTAAACAGTCTTATAGGTTCCTCCTTAAAGCAACTAAAGTATTATCCTCCAAATTAACCACTTCGGGTGATTAGTTGCTTTCAGTAGAAGAAAAAGAAATGCAATCTGCAGTATATCAAATCTGGTTTGTCCTAATATAACCAAGAGCAGTGGGCTAAATATGAGCAAATACATGGGTTTTCTCAAGGTGCATCAGTGGTTAAACAGTTAGGAGAAAGCTCTTTAAGCTTAAAGATAGTAATAACACACAAAAATGTTTCTATTCATTGATTAAGTCAGACTAACAAATTAAAACTTTTGGCAAGGAGAGTATTAAACTCCTCAACTTCCACTTTTCTAAACTGATTAGTGAGTACAAAAAACTATTTTGCAATGAGCTTCAGTCAGTGTAGCAAAAGTGAAGAGTTGTTGGTTTTTTGCCAGGTTGTGAATGTATTACAAAAATACCCATTTTAACAGTGCTTTCTGTGTTGTTTTTTTTTTTTTTCTTAAAACTCATTCAGAAAATATGCAACTTTCTTTTTACACAATTTATTGTCTTGCTAAATTTAGTTTGTTCTGTAATAAAAGTTGTACTACAATACTCATATTGATTCTGCACATATAGAATCAATTGCTATACTGAAAATAAGTTGTATGACCTGTTCAGTTTACAAAACAAATAAAAATAAAGAACCCCAAAACAAATAAATTTCTTTGATATATTGTATTGAATTCCTAATGAAGCTAATTCTAAAAACAAGGTATTTGCTGTCATGGAATTCAGGTAAATCCCATGAAATTATAATGAAAAGTAGTCACACTTTCCTCTGAAAAGGGAAAATTAGTCCTATTTATCCTATGCATTTCGTTACTCAGTTGAATACATTTATGCTTTAAATTGAGTGGGAAGGGTGTGAAGGAGTGGAAAAACAAACTGCAATTCTTTTAACAGAGATTGTCCAGAAGGTAAAATGTTTGGATTAGAAAGCAGGAGTGGTGCAGAGTTAGTTGTAAAGTTGCTCAAATCTAACTATTGCCTTGTCATGAGGAAAAACAAAATTCAGCCAAGATAAATACCATCAGAAGCATACTCTCCTACACTAACATATACTTTTATTSATATATATGTAAGCATGTCTGTAACTGTGCCCATTTTTAATATTACTACAGCAATATAGAAATCATCAGGTTAGTGCTATTTCTGACTATATTCCCTGGGAATCCTCATATATAATTTATAAACAACTTTTAAGTTAAAAGGAAGAATAGAGAACTGGAAATAACTATTGGGTTTAAGTCGTCTCTCTGAAAATGTTTCATTTGTTATGAAGCAGACTTCCAACTTGAGGRTGTTGTAGGAGGGTTTTTTAATCATTTGTCTATTTTCCACTTTTTAAATTTGAGTTGTTTTAATATGCAGATCAGACTTGCACTTTTTGGAGGTCTAAAAGTGGATAGCATTGTTCATGGGGATCAAACTTGCTATTAATTTTTTGGTGTCTTTTAACATATCCTGTCAGCTGAGCCATTAAAGCAGAACTCAGATGATATATGCATGCCTGAGTGTATTAACAAAGATAAGCAAGTACTAAAAATCTGAAAAGCTTCATCAGACTGGAGTGAAGATAAATTCATTTCTGCCAAAACATTCCTTTTGGTTATTGGATTTCAAAATGACCTGTTTCTTTGATTTCTCATAGTACTTTCCTTTATTTGAAAATAATCTTTGTCACTCCAGAAAATTTGTTGAGKAATTTTTTTGTTGGCTGTTATGGGCAGTTTTGGACAGAGAACAAAGTTTTCCTAAGTTTCAGCATTTCTGCTATAAAAGTCAAAGTAAAATGTCTGCTTCAATCCAGCTGAGAATATATCAATTATTTGGGTGAACTTGAAATGTTTGCTTTCCTGTAATTTTTAATATAGCAACAACTGCTATGCTCTGTATTTAATGTGGGTAGCTATTGTGGCTCTGGAGAATCATTTSTCCTCCTCCACTCTTTTATAATATTTCACTGGAGTTGAAGGAGTTTAACCACATGCCAACATGTTAAAAGAAAGCGAAGGGGGTTCAGGAGGAATTCTATTTAATGATGAAATATGTTTCAGCAAACTGAAATGAAAAATTGCTTCGTCAAAAATTTCTTCATTTTGATCAAAAATGAGTAAATTTTAATGTTGCTAAATCCAAACATATTTGAGTTCTTTTGTTGTGGTAATTTCTGCATTAAAACTCTTCATTTTGAGTCTGATGTGAAGTTGAATGTTATGGGTTGAGTTTCCAGATTTTCTTCAGCCAAGTAGTGAAGCTCATTCTGCATTGCTTCTCTGGTGTCAGTACAGCTGGGAATAGCAACTGGAAAAATAACTCCCTGGGATCAAGCTGAGTTTTGAGAACATTACAGCACAGCTTTGTTGGAAGTACTGTTTACTAGAGATCCGCCTGAGATCACTAAGTCACTGATAACAGTAACTATAAAGAGGCATCAGTTATCCCTGACTTCTTCTGGTCAGAAAGACCAATAATCCTCYGATGTGATTAGCAACAGGTAATTGCAGGGGTTTTTTTAACTTTGAAAGCAACCTTTTCCTCTATAAAATGTATGGAAGTACAAAGAAGCATTTATTACCTACTGTTAAATCTGATTCTGACAAGTCCTGCATCACAAATATAATTCATGATCAACTATTATTTAGTAATTCTATAGAATTTTGTTTGCATCTCTTCGCTTTTGTTATATTGATGTCAAATTGTGATATAAAAGACAAATGGAGTTGCTGATCAATTACTAAAATACATGCTGATATAATCAAAATGGCATAAAAACAGGATCCATTAAGTACAGATCATAATGTATGCCAGAAATTATAATAATGACTGTGAGATGCTGTAGTGTCATGCAAGATTTCAGTACATCTGTTTACCTTCCATTCAATTAAGGTGAGATAGAATAGTGCTTCTAAATGGGGGGAAGAGTATGAAATACTAAACAATATTATATACTGAGAAAAGAGAACTTTTTGTTCATTAATRTTTTTTCTTCATTTTGAACTACTGCAATAATTTTCTTGTTATCCTGCTGGCCACCTTGTTTTTTCATATTGCATCCTGTGAAGTGTCACTTGACTGTCTTTGCCTTAATGTACAGAACATTATTTATGATGTACATTTTCTTCAGTTGTGTTTGGAAGGTCCCTATCATACGTGTAGTCCAATGCATGCAACTCCTGATTGAATGGTCAATATTTCTTCATTTGTTTTTTAGTGAGGTAATCAAAAACATTTTGCCCGCCACATTGTGAAAAAATACGACATAATATAAACCGTTCTGTGTAATATATGTGTTTGTATTCACAATGTCCTTAATGTTTGCTTACTATTTTTAAGATACCATCTATTTTAATGGTTTTATATTAAACCTACAAAGACAGAGTTATTGGCTCATTCTTAATACAGTCAGTGAATATCTAGGCACAGAGTGGTAARTAAAGATTTTCATTCTGATCTCTGAATTTTCTTGTAGCTTTGGTTTTTCAGAMCAGGGGCTGAGGTGCTGTGGTTTAATATGGTATAATGCACATCGTAGGGATTTTACATTAGTACTGTTTCTTTCAATGTGTTGTAGTGAAATTGTATTTTAGAACCAGTCAAAGTACTGATGCTTTTATTGAATGGAGTAATTTATTAAAAAATATTTTAGTCTGTTGACATTTCATCATCAAATAACAGTAAACATACACATTTCCCATGAGGCCATTCTCGAGAGCCAAATATTTACTCTTCACTTATTGTAAAGTTAGCATTGGTGGATGAGAAGYTAAACATGACTGGGCAATATGTGTTCCCACCCCAGACAGCCAAATATATCTTGTGCTGCATTCAAAGCAGCATGATCCCTCATGGGGTGCTGCATCCAGCTCTAGGGTCCTCAGCAGAGGAAGGACATAGATCTGTTGCAGTGAATCCAGAGGAGGGACGCCAAGGTGATCAGAGGGCTGGAGCACCTCCCCTGTGAGAAAAGGTTGAGAGAATTGGGATTGTTCAGCCTGGAAAAGGCTTCAGGATAACCTAATTGCAGGCTTTCAGTACCTGAAGAGAGCCTATGGGAAAGATGGAGAGGGACTTTTTACAAGAGCATGAAATGACAGGACAAGAGGCAATGAGAGTAGGTTTACATGAGTCATTAGAGAGTTCTTTGCTGTGAGAGTGGTGAAGCACTGGAAYAGATTGCCCAGTGAAGCTGTGGATGCTCCATCCCTGAGAGTGTTCAAGGCCAGGTTGGGTGGGCTTGGAGCAACCTGGGCTAGTGGAAAGTGACCCTGCACATGGCACGGGCATTGGAACTGGATGACCTATGAGGTCACTTCCMTCCTAGATCATTGTATGATTCCATGAGTGTAATAACTCCTCTATGGGCAAGAGGACAAAAAATAATATATTTAAAGATGATCTTGTTAACATAGAGTACTAAGTCAGAAATATCCCAGAATAAGTTTGGTCTCTACTTCCAAATACTATTCTTAAAAGTGGCCTTTAATTTTACAATTCATCAATTGTTTTCATTTTAATAATGAAAAAATCCCAAATTGCCAAGCATGCCTTGCTAACAATCTCTTTAAATTGTTAGAATCTAATGAATATAGAAGAGATAAAAGTACATAAAATTTAAAACAACATAGTCTATTTAAGTGTAAGTTAGYCCAACATGAGAATTACTGATTTATTCAGATTCATCTGGAAATCCTGAAATTCACAAAAGGTAAAGGATTTTCAAAGCCATTTTAATGTTAAAATAAAAAATATTTATTGTAAATTGAGAGCTTCATACTTAAACTCACCTTTCTGATAGTGCACTAAAATYGTTGAGTTTGTTTCTCTTGTTTGTTGAAATAATACATATTTGTTTAAAATGTGTACTATTTCACTAAGCTCTGGATACAAAATCAGGAAGGGTGGTTGCTTGCTCCTTATTTGACTGATCTTAGATAATTTATATTGAAGAAACTGTGTGAACATGCAAGTGCCATTGTTTAGTATCTATTTATCATCAGCCTTTGTTGCAAGTTTGCCAGCAAGTGCCAGTTAATGCTGAGTGAGGATAATGGCTTAACTCTGCTTTTCTGAYATAGAAACATTTGGCATTTTTATTTTAATTATTATCCAATTGTCTCATACCACACTTCTGGTTCACATATCTTTCTATATTTTTGTCTTTACAAAGACAAAATCTACAGAGACAGTATGTCATTTTCATCTCTCATGCCTCTTATTTTTTAATTATACCAGAAAMAGTGTAGTGAAAAGGATTCTTTCTAGAAGCAATATATAGAAGTAGTTAGAGGTGGTTCTTTCTTCACACTTTGAATGTGGTATCTGACACTTTGTGGCTCATGCTTACAATGAATGTTTTTGTTCTGTAAGTGGACAGGTAAGACAAAGGGATTGAATGTACACTTCTTCTAGAATAGTTGCCCACTTTTTCTTTTTCATTTAGTTGGTAGGTGACTGTAAAGAAAATTACCACTCTGTGTCTCTGTAATTCAGKTTTAGACATGCTGAAGCATAAATTCACTCACTATACAAACACAAAGTTAAAAACTGTAATAAAGTGTGTGCATAAAATGGGGTTTTGGCTGTCACATTTGATTCAGTTGCTATTGCTTTGTTCAGTTTTACCGTTAAATTTAGCTCTATTTGTAAGCAAAAAATGTTCAGCCCTGCTCAGCTATTTTTACTGCAGGCAAGCTTGTTGGGGGTGGCAGGGGTTGGTATACTCCACCTGTCCCACTTGCCTCTGCCAGGAAGTTGRTTTACAGGCACAACCTCTCCAATGAGAATTTTGTGCTTTCACTTAACTCTTAGATTTCCTGTGTGCTTTATGAACTGCAGTATCCACAATGAGTCCCCTTCTCCAGGTGGGACAGGGGTGATGAGATAGTCACATTGTCCCAGGAACCTTTTATGAGCTATGTACTTTACAACCAGGACATTAAGAAGAATTCATAAATTACAATTTTTGTAAGGGGTTGGGGRGTGAGGGTGGGGTGTATGAAATGTGTGATTGGCATGGGTATTGTTTACAGATAATAATTTTTTTCTTTTCCCTGAAAACTGGGACAGGGAACTAGTGATGGAGCTACTACTCAGACTTCTGAGTTTTCATGGTTGTTTCATTTCTTTGTTCTCTTTSCTTTAGGACTGAGGATTAGTCAGGAGTATTCTGGATAACACTGAACCAGAAGAGCTAATACAGTGATATGTGTTGTAAAAACAAAAAGTGAAATTAGAGAAGTTGAATATGCTTCTTCAATTAGAAAAGTTTGCTTGTCATTATGTATTTTATTTCTAAGTGTAGAGAACCTTTGCATTTTGAAGAAGTTAACTTTGATAAAAATCAGATAAAGTTAACKTTGATAAAAATCAGACAAACCATTATTATTTATGAAAACTAAATTAATAAGCTGTGTCTGTGGGCAAATAAGCATGGTTCAAATTCACATTGCTCATTTCAAAAGGAGATTTCTTTTAATCTTACCTTTTTTTAAACTCTTCCTTTTTGTGCATTCTGGATGACTTTCTGGTATCTTGTATAAATATTACACATATAAATGTCATATTATACAGATATTTGGGGTTTTTTCTCAGGTAGAGAAAAGACATTTGGGTCTGCTTAATTTTATTAGCAGTAGTGGATATCATCCCAAATTGCTTGAGAGAGCATTTTGTGTTACTAGTTTTATGTGATACATTAAGAAATGTGTACAGTTTTGTCACTGTGTCTAATSCCTGGCAATGATAAACGCTGTATCTTATAACCTCTTTGTTAGACATACCAAGTGGAATTTTAAAATCATTTGAAGTGTTTTGGTCCCACTGCTCTCACTGGAAGTTTTTTCTAGACCCAATGCATTGGTCTCCCTGATGTTTTGGTGGAGGACAGTACCCCTGTCCTCAGCCTTTACTCTCCTAGGTTGGAAAAGCCAAACTCATTTAGGCTTTCCTATGAGCAACTGTTCTTTTTCCTGGACGTTGCAATAGCCTTGCTCCATACCTGGCTATTGCATGTCTTTCTTGAATGACCTGTTTACAGTTTCCAGATGAGACTGAGCAAGTGTTCAAGAAAATACTGTATTTCTAGATTTGTACTGAAAATCTCTCTCCCAACGCTTTATTTGATTATTTTGCCCTTTCCTTAGATGCATTGCTTTGTRTCCTGTTATGATCAACTGTTACATGGATTGATTCCTTCTTCCTCTGGGAAAGCAAAGGGAAATATAATTTCTTTATTGCAGGCTTTTTATCTGTGTGTAGGTTTGAAACAAACTGTGGCAATATTTTGAGCATGTTCCTGTTAAGTTGCAGATCATGTACAAAAGTCAGAATAGTTACCTGCAGTAGAAACAAGTGGGTAACTTAAACAATTACTAAAAAATGTTTGGTTTACTTTCTGAATCTTTACTATGTAGGACCACAAATGTTGTTAAATTGACCATGTCTCCCAGACATTGATACCAAAAATTTGAAACTTTTCCCTTACTGTCACCACATATGTTCTTTTGTTAGAATGCTTTTTCATTTAGATGTATTAGATTTTTTTATTAGATCTGAGGAAGAATAACTCCCCATGTATCAGTACAGACTGGGGGCTGACCTGCTGGAAAGCAGCTCTCCAGAGAAGGACCTGGGGRTCCTGGTGKACAACAAACTGTCTATGATCCAGCACTGTGTCTTTGTGGCAAGAAGGCACATGGAATCCTGGGCTGCATTAGGAAGAGCATGGCCAGCAGGTTGAGGGAGGTGATCCTCCCCCTCTACTCAGCCCTGGTGAGGCCACATCTGKAGTGCTGTGTCCAGTTCTGGACTCCTGAATTCAAGAAAGACAGGGACCTCCTGGAGCAGATCCAGTGGAGGGTGGCAAAGATGATTAAGGGAGTGGAGCATCCCTYTTACAAGGAAAGGCTGAGGAAGCTGGGCCTGTTCARCCTCAAAAAGATATTACTGAGAGGGGACCTCATCAGTGTCTATCAGTGTCTGAAAGGAGGGTGTCAGAGGATGGATCCAGGCTCTGCTTGGTGCTACCAAGCACCATGGGCAGAAACTGATGCACAGRAAGTTCCACCTGTGTATGAGGAAGAACTTCTTTACTGTGAGGGTGACCAAGCACTGGAACAGATTGCCCAGAGAGACTGTGAGTCTTCATCACTGGAGACATTCAAGAATTGCCTGGACACAAACTTGTGCAATGTGCTCTAGAGACCCTGTTAAAGAAGGGAGTTAAAGAAGTGGGCCATATGACCCAGTGTGGTCCCTTCCGATCTAATCTGTTCTGTGATTTTTTTTAATGTATTTACACGGTAACAGTCTAAATATAGTATCTGATTTGGGTTTGTTGTGTTTTTTAAAAAGTGGAATGCAGTTTGGGTTCCTCTAAAATAAATAAATATTCAGTATATAAGTAAGGTATTCTGCAATTGCACAATTGTCCTTAAATGGCCATGGGGAAAAAAAAAACTATCAGGTTTTATTCATAGTTTTCTGTAGTCATGGGACAGACCTCTGTGCAAAGGAAATCAGAGTGAAAGCATTCAGGTTATTTTACCCACAGTGATGACATGTCACTGCCATATTACCTCACAGCATGTCACAAGTCATCATTACATGCTGCTGAGTTTTATTTCATTTATTCCTGAATTTCATCAAGGCACTTCAGTATAAGTATATCAAAAATTAAAAAAACACTCAGTACCACAAAGCTCTTTAAAGTCAGATTTCCATAAATTTGCACAGTACTAAATATTGGCAGTGTTAAGCAAATGAGAGCAAATAAGTACATTAAAGTGGAAACATTACTTAAGCAAAGAGAAGCTGTTCTATACCATCTCTATCATTTTCTATGTGGCCTGATTTAATTTTTTTTTTAATTAAAGAATGGTTCAAAAGTGCCTGTAGGTAATCAAGAAATTATAAATTAATTTTTAATTCTTATTTTTGCTGGTTCAGCTGGAATTATAGTTCTCTTAATCTCCTGAATTCACCATTTTTCTGCTGTTGCCATAGTGAAATCAGGTAGAACAGGCAAAGCTGTACTTCTTCTCTTTGAACTTAACTAAAAATAATGCTTAATCTATTGGTATGGCTTTAGAAATAGCTTTTAAAAATGTTAATGTGGATTTAACAGCTGTGGAAACAGATATTCTGATCTCACACTGGAAGTCCTATTTGCCTTGAGCAAAAATGCAATACCTGTGCAAGTTTTTCTTTAGCAGTTCATCCTAGTGCTTTAGGCCTAGGGAGTTTGAGGGAAAATATGTATACAAACCTGCATGGATTTATATATCTTGATGTCAGGCACTTCTGAGCAGGGAAGGACTTTAGTGCAGCTGATTTTTGTGGCTAGGCAGCTTGTTTTTGCAACCAGGGCAGAGTATACCATCAAGTGATAATCAGTTTGCATCATTGTAGCCTGATGGAAATAACTGTCACTGGGGAATTCTGCATAACAAAAACTTGGTACTGAAATGCTCAAATACCATTGAGGATTCATTCATTGAGGTTCAGGAAGATGGTGCCAGACTTGCTGTCTATATTTCTTTCGGTGTGTGCTAATATGTAATATGTAACTGAGATATAATAGCCTATTAACTACGAAGTTACCTCCATTGTAGAAATACTGATATGTAGTAAATGTGATACCTCAAAGGTACACAAAGATATTTTCAAATCTTTGGCAAAAGTCAATAGTTGATATGGAGAGATCCAGAAGTGGAAGCAGTTGATATTGTGTAAATGTTCACTGACTGTTTGATGAGGTGCAGTTGTTCCCACTTCCCTCTTATTTGTTATTTTCCTCTTTTTGTGTTTTGAGTGGGGGGTTTTTATGCCTTCCAGCTAATGGTGAAAGCTTGAACGGACAGGAAGACCCCCCACCTCTTTTCCAAGAGTGCTATAAACTGAGGGAACTGACAAGAACCTTTTATTGTCTGTATTGGTCTTCCATTACTCAGTTCAAGTTGAAGGTGTCTTCAACATATTCAGCGATCCGTACTGAGGTTGGAGCAGATGGAAACCTTATGTCAGCACCTCTCCTTAAGCTGCCTTATGGCTGTTCCTGACAAGTGGATTTCTGTGAGAGACAGCTTTCTTGAGAGGTTCCTGTAAGAGTACAGCAACTGTGGAATTCAGAAACCATTTTTAGCCACTATCCTTCCTTACATTTTGAACTCATGGTGTGCTTTGATATTGCCATCACAAATACAGGGAGAAGACTGGAAAATAAGCACTTTAAGAAACAAAAACACTCCTTGTAATTTTTGGCTGACAAGAGAGAGARAAAGACAGCTGGTCAGAACAGATACTAATCTGATCACTTAATTTACTTACTGTGAGCTTTTATGTAATGTAAGAACCAAAAAACAACAAAGTGGCCACGCTCAGGTGGAAGTTAGCCAAGTCTCACAAAGGTTGGTAAAACTTGTTCATGACATTTCAAGCTGCTTGCTCAAGSTTCATTTATCTTTGAAGGGAAAAGTTGTGTTTGTTTTTCTTCTTGTTGTTGCTTTTATTTTCTATTAGTTTTGGTTTTGTCTTAAAGGGGACAGAAATGGAGCAGGACTAGCAGCTCAATAGTTCACACTTCTGTTTTCTTTAAACTGAAATTGCAAGTGCTCTTTGATGCCCTTAGAAGTCTGACAACCAACAATGTTTATTTATCTAGCAATCTAGCAATTGCATGGCAAAGAAAAAAAAAAGGGGGGGAGGAAAAGGAAAAGGAAAAGGAAAAGGGGAAGGGAAGGGAAGGGAAGGGAAGGGAAGGCAAGGGAAGGGAAAGG
>NW_026623499.1:782815-827628 GCF_030028575.1 Malurus melanocephalus | reverse complement strand
AAAGGAAAGGAAAGGAAAGGAAAGGAAAGGAAAGGAAAGGAAAGGAAAGGAAAGGAAAGGAAAGGAAAGGAAAGGAAAGGAAAGGAAAGGAAAGGGAAAGGGGGAGTTCAGAACTTCTGTCTCAGTTCTCATCAGGCATGGTTTGTAATATGTCACTGGCTAACTCAATCTGCTGTTGCTTCCAAAACTTCACAAGTGATAGCATTTTCCTCTGATTGTTCCTCTCCCTTCTTCTGGGCTCAYTTACATTGCCATGTACATTTTTAAGTCTTCCTTTTGAACAGAATTCTGTAACTTGATGGTGAACCCAAAAGAGTTCAGTGCATAGTGAGCAAAGAAAGCTGAAATGCAGTTGGGTTTAGTATTGGTRTATACTGAGAAAGAACAAATAACTTGTAAATAAATCTAAATAGCATGAATTCTTCAGAAGGTGCATGCACTAGAGGTCTGTRTTCAGATGTATAAATAGTTAAGGAAAGAGAAGACAGAAAACGGAAGTAGATTCCTTTGCTCATCCCACTATGCACTTACTTCACCTAATGAATGTAACACTAGAGATTGCTTTGATGGTCTCCTAGAGTGCCTGGAACTGTCTCTGATTTTCACCATGTGAAAACATCTTTCTTAGGAGACTGGACATTTTGCAGATGATACATAAGACGTGTGTATCTCAGGATGCACTCCTTTTCTGAATAACAACTACATCCCAAATTATTTTCAAATATTAAGTGGGACAGGACCAATTTGGATTGAACAGACATTGGTTATATGAATCAACTGTGAAACAAGCTGAGGAGCCTCAGTCGTTAMAAATAAGTGTTCCAGGCACAATTAAAGTTTGCCAACGTGTTCCAAAGGCAGTGAGAATATTCAAGGTCAGAGGAGGTGATTGCCTTCCTTCTGGATGGGCATCAGGTGCCACAGTAATGGGCAGCAGACATATCACTTTCTTTTTCATCTGTTCCCTGCTTAATACAGATAGGTGACTTACATTTTGAGAGACAGTAAATTTAAGTACAGCATCACACATAAAATGCTTCTGCCTGTCAATTAYGGGCAATAGTGTGTTTGGTAGTTAACTGCTAAGGAGCATTGTGTAGAAATACTCAGTATGATTTACTATCCAGTCTTCTAATTCTCTGATCTGGAAAGTTGGAAGCACAGATGAGCTGTCCTCCATTTGTTAATTCATATGTTACATTGTTTGTTTTATTGCATGTTTGTGTATAAGGATTTGAAGATACAGAATTGTCTAATAATTCATTCAAAATGTCTTGGGGTAGCTTTAATGCTGGCTCTGAGATTTATACTCAGCAAATACTAAACATGCAGGTATGTGGTGCTTTTATCAACATTTTTGCTATCAAAATTTGCTGAGAAACTTTTCCAATTAGTTTGGTTCTGTTTTACAATAATTATTAAATAAAAATCTATTGCTGCAGGAGCACTTCTGCCTTCTTGGTTAAGTGCACTTTTGGCATGTCCTGTTCTGGTGAGCACTGACACCAGATAAACAGCTGCACAGAAGGGATTACTGCAAACTATGAGGCACTCACAGATTATTCAGATATCAACTTGCACTGGCCTTAGGCTGGCCTGTTACTTCCAGCCCTAAAGATAAACAACTTTTAATCACTAGTGGCAACATAAGTTGACCAGCACTTATGGCTGCCTGGGCTTCACTCTGACATGACTCAAAGGCTTTTCTCATGTTTTCTGTCACCCAGGATAAGAGGTAGTTTGCAGCCAAGCATTCCTTTGGGAAGGCTGCCRTGAGTTTAACAAAATGTTTTAAATAACCTCAGTAACTCCTCTCAATGCTGATCCACAGCTTCAAATGTGCAGAATCAAACAATAGAGGCCTTGCTTCGGCAGTCTCTGGAGAGAGAACTAATGGCATAAAGTTTTCTAAGGGAAACTGAGTAACAAACAAGTACCTCAAGAAGCAACATTCCTTGCCTGGATTTAATTAGAATGTGATGCTTTCAGCGGCAGTATATGGAATACTTCTGCAGTGCAGGCAGCCATCTTTGTTCCCTGTTTATACAAATGCCACCATTCTTGTGTTGTCTTAACTGGTAAATTAGTAGCACAACTTAAAACAGAAGCAGCACTGCTATAGTAAGCTAGTCCTCAGATTGTTGTAGGATTGGAAGAGTGTTGCTGTTTTGAGCAGGAACATGTTAATGAACTTGAAAGACAGTGGACAGTAAAAATGTGCTAACTCTGAATTATGAAAGACAAATAAATATATGCCACACTTAATCTATAATAGAATATTAGACTTTCGCTACCAGAATGGAAATTTTGAAGCTTCTGAAAAAGAAGATGTAGAATTTTTTCTTGTATTGTGCCTTTTGGATTTTAGGTTTTTTTTGGTTGAGCTTCTTTTGCTTAGTTATGCCCYTCTTTCAGGATGCCTGAAGTCACTTTGCCCTATATTGAAATGGTTAACTGATGTAGAGTCCTTGTATTTCCCAGAAGATTGGATTTATCTCCAAATTACCAAATAACATACATGAAACACTATATATTATCTCTTTTAGCTGGGTACCAGAACTGTCTTCCCAGGCAGCCAAAATTCATTGTATTCCAAGATGCAGACCCACGTGATCGCCACTAGAGCCAGAAAGAGCCAACASTGTGCATTCACAGCCCAGAAGGCCAAGCACCYCATGGGCTGCATAAAGCAAGGCAAGGGAGAGGATTCTGCCCCTCTAATCTTCCCTTGTGAGACTGGAGATCTGCATCCAGCCCTGGGATCCCCTCCACAGRAAAAATGTGGACCTGTTACAGTGAGTCCAGAGGAGGGCCAGAAATATGATCAGAGAGATGGAGCACTTGTCAAATGAGGAAAGCCTGAGAGAGCTGGRGTTGTAAAGCCTGGAGAATAAAAACCTCATTGCAACCTTCCAGCGCGATTATAAAAAGGAAAAAAAGGGGATTTTTACACTGGCCGATAGTGACAGGTCAAGGGGCAATGGTTTTAAACTGAAAGAGAGTAGGTTTAGATGAGATATTAGGAAGAAATTCTTTACTCAAAGGGTAGTRAGGCTCTGGAACAGGTTGCCAAGAGAGACTGTGGATGGCCCATCCCTCAGAGTGTTTGAGGTCAGGTTGGATGGGGCCCTGAGCAACCTGATCTCAGTGGTGGATTCCCTGCCTACAGCAGGGGGCTCGGAACTGGATGATCTTTAAGGYCCCTTCCAACCCWAACCATTCTATGATTCTGTGAAAAAAATGTGGCCATTATTTCCATGGAACAGTCCCGCAGTRTAAGGATTAAAAGTTTCTAAAATGTTGATGTGAGTATCATGTTAATTTTCAGTACATCAGCCCTATCCTGCAGTGCACAGAAAGGGTCACCTTGTAGTGCGTCCTTAGAGCACAAAACCTTACAATTCGATGTGCAAAGAAAGCATCTATTTGATTTTGAACATGCTGAGACTGAAAGAAAAAAATGTTGTACCTTAAATACACACAACCACTTGAGAGTTGAGCATCTGGAATACTGCTCATAGACAAAAAGAAATGTATTTTAGTRGATGTTAGGACATGAACCAACATAACTTGAGAAATTCAAAGTTCACTCAAGGCTCTCTCCTATTAATGACAAGCTGCCTTGAAGCCAGTATGTGTTTTCTTTCTCACTCACTGCATCAGTCTTCACTTAAAAAGCCTTGATCCTTGTAAATCACTGTAACCTTAATGTTATTTAATCGCAGTTTTTAATAGTTAATTTCCATGAGAACTGTATTTTTTAAAAAAGCCTAACTTGTCATTGAGGATTATAAAAATCCTTTATTTGCCTGGAGAGCAGTACTTAGATCTGAATGAATAAGTGTAAGTGAAGAATGTGTTTCGACAGTTTGTTTATTAAAAATGTATTATGCAGCTAAAAGTTACATTGTACTTATAATATTTAATGACAGTGACTTGCACAGTTTCTGGTGCAGTCTATTAGTACACATTTAAAACTGTGCTAGGGAAAATTATAAAATATTTTAAATGCTCCCTTATGTCCATATAAATATCACTTGATTTGTTTTTATTTCTCAAAATGCCAAAAGCAATTAAATMATATTATCAGCTTGATGAAATACTGCTATTTGATCGAACTTTTAACAGTCTCATTGCACAGGTAAAAAGACAACTAATGTAAAAAAACATTCATTAAGATTTAATCACATCTGAATGAGGTGTAACTGTAGAGACAGAGACCTGATATTAGTTTTCTTCCACCTTTTTTCACCTGACAACTCTGACTTCCACATTGACTGCATATAACATTGGTTTCTGGCATTCATGGAAATGCCTTTCTCAGCCTGAAGAAACGTGASTTTTGAGTCAAAACCTTCTTGGAAATGGTAGTCTCACAGAATATTAGTAGACTTTGATTTTTTCCTTGTCTTCAGTAAAAATAAGACTTCCCCCAACTACTGTGGTAACATCAAAGCTTGAAGCAGATTAGGTTTTACTTGCTTAATTTTACCTTAAGCAGCATGAGCTGGATGCCTGGATCCTTGAGACGTATTATGCTGGTAACGTCTGTGTGTGAGGCATGATGAAGTACCTGTTCATGCTATGGACAAGTTTCCTCTTATCTTTAAAAGTATGTGATCAGAACTTGTTAAACTTTCTTGACCCACATTTGCAAGCAAATTTATTTCTTTTTTTGCAATTGCTACTGTCAGAAGTCAGTAGTAAGTAGCTTATGGGAGTTAGGGACAAAAATATTGCAGCCTTATGGGTTATAGGTTAAGGATCAGATTTTTCAAGCAAAAACTATCATTCAGTTACTTGATTTTGCTAAATATTGTATTTTTTTCTTTCTTTCAACCAGATTTGGTGCAGTCAAAGTAATAAGGTACTGTGTGTGTGTCACTGGATCACAAAATTGTGTGGAAACTGATGGGAATAATTAAACCCGCCATTGYCTTTAAATTTCATTCAGAGTTTTTTAAATGCACTCTCTGCATGCGCAAGTATCTTTATTTGATTTTCAAACCCTGTGTAAATGAAGAGTAGAAAAAAATACCTTTTATAAACTGTTCTGATTTTGGATTGCAGTAGCTGTTTAAGTGGGAAGTTTCTTGCTAATCGAAGTACATTTCTGAGCAGAGGCTCTTAAATGTTTGCCAAGATATATAATGCTGTATCATCAGCAGTAGTAAACTGGTCTAGACATAAGGAAGTTTGCTGACTGATGCCAATTGACCTTATTTGAAAATGTAGTCTGCMGTTGTTGCCTACTAGCCTAACTCTGCCAATTTCTAAATTTCCTTTGCTGACACAAATGAGACTTCTATAAGTACACTAAAATAAAGCTGAGTGTCTTTAAACAGTAAACTTACTATGTGTTTTTATAGGGGGGTTAATTATTTTATCTTCAGGGTTTGATAGTGCCATAAGTAAAACCTGTTTACTCACAGCTGTGATTATGAAGAATGATGTTAAATTGACTTAGAATATAAAAATTTATTTGTGAACTATTGTAATTCCCTTCCCCAGAAAATAAGGAGTGATGTACAAATGGTAGTGCTTCAATTTGCTTCATATTTAAAAAGAAAAACAAGGAAACAAAGCCAGCTTTTTAGCTGACRTTGAAAAGTGAGGGACTAGAATGCAATCCTTAAGAGACACATTCAGGCATGACCTTCATAATTAAAATCACCAACCAGGTAGACTGTTATACTTTCATAACATTAATACTGGGCTGAATCCACTTGATAAAATATTTGTTTCAATGCATGCTTATTAGAAATAATAATTCATATGCCAGCATTTTATTATGAGAGTCTTTTGGAATTCAAATTATTTACATTATGCTGAGATGCATACAGCACATCTATAACAAATAGACTAAGAATAAATGAAGTGAACATGTATTTAAAAACAATTCCAAGTTGTTTTACATTTCTGTTCAGTATCAAGCAATGTGTTGAAAATGCATTTTTCATAAAACCACATGCAAGGCTTTGTGATGGTGAAAAAATCACCTCACCACAGCCACATGTCTAGGCAAATACTTAGAAGCTGGTATGGACCTCACACAGACATTCCAGAAGAAAAGACATTGCTAGAAAGTAGTTTCTGTTGAAGTGAAGGAGAATATGTGTGAGCCTACTAGGCCACTCTGATAAATAAATAAAAGTCTTTTATCTGTTCTAGCACAAAACTGGTTCAACTGGAGGGCAAGTTAAACCCAGATCCATATTTTACTTAGTTGTTTTCTTTCCTTTTTTTTAAAGTGATCCCCTTTTTAGTTTGTTGTTACTGGGTTTTTGTTCTTAAGACAACCATTTGCCTTCGGTTATCTGAATCTCTGTGAAACTCCTTTCCAAAACTTGGTGTCCCAGGATTATTAGTGTACTACTTTAGCTCGGGATTTCTTTCAAAATTTGTGTGATTAAACCAGTACAAGAGTTCCTCTGAACAACCCGAAATTAATGCAAACCTGGTTTACTTAGAGCAAAATGTATGGTCAGATGTAAGTTTTATCTAAAGAACTTTTTGAGACTGCAACTATTTTTAACTATACTGAAACTGTATTTTTCTATCTCAAATGCTTCAGTTGATTCTTTGAAAGACACCATCTGCTGCCTTTAGTACTTGGACTAAATTTAGTTATCTATATCAAACCTAAATTAGGCCTAAAGTAATCCACGAGCKTTTGTAATGCTGCTCTTGTCTTGCCATGCCTTGGAGTCATAAGCCTGTCTGCGCCTCCCTGTTGGCACTTCTGGTATTCATACCCAAGTGCAGCTGAGTTGGYTTTGGCTGCCTTATAGTTCCAACTTTGAATTTCAAAACTGGACAGTGACTAAACCAGATTCTGTGTAAAGGTAGCTACCAATTCACTGGTTGATTTTAAGGTTAGCTGATACAACCTGTGTGGACAATTTTCATTTGCTATGTTTATTATTTTCTGAAGGAATTTGCCTCTGTATTTTCTGKTTTTTTCTATTTTTACTGCATGGAATTAAAACCTTAGTTACTTGGATTTCCTCTCAGCTTTAAAAATAAACCCCTTATAAAAGTAAAGTTCTAAAAGCAGTACTTTCCCTGGAATAGCTAGAACTACTGTTTTGTATAACTTTTGGACATGTTCCTCCACACCTAAATTTTTCACACCTAAGAGCTAAAGACAGGAGGAAAAATACAAGCATATTTTCAGGGATTTATACAATTTTTCTCAGCAAGAAAAAATCCCTTGGAGTTCAATAGTTTGTTACTACTAAGTTAATTTTCAGTTTAAGACTTAACTTTCTCCAGTGTGTCTTTCATGGAATAAGATAACCCGGCCTGTCTTGTAGCTGTATGGTTTTAGAACCAAGTTTTTCTATGCTCCTCGCAGCTACTGAATGCTTCCCCTTTGCACAGCAATACCAGTAAACATTCTGCCATTTTGGTTCATTCTTCCTTGTAAACCATGGTCAGTCACTAACTTGTTCGATGTTACAACTGATACAAGAAATCAATTTGTAGCTGTACATTTTAATTCTTGGCACTGACTTTGTTCCTCAGGTATGATATCTCAGCTTGGGAAGAAGTCAAAGTAAAAAGTACTGTTGTTACTTTTAGGTTACACTTCCCTACCTCATCCCCTTACACAAAAAGGTTAAGTGTCTTTTCAAATTAGGGCAGCAGTAATTAACCAGTGGCATTGTTTGTGGTTTGCCGACTCTGGGTGT
This sequence comes from Malurus melanocephalus, assembly GCF_030028575.1. NCBI lineage: Eukaryota > Metazoa > Chordata > Aves > Passeriformes > Maluridae > Malurus > Malurus melanocephalus. The sequence goes on along the minus strand of NW_026623499.1, from coordinate 819,934 downwards.
TAATGAGAGAGAAATTAGCACTTAGCAGCAGGAGTTCCTGATAGTCAGTGGCCAAATGCTTAATGTGCCAACAAGTAAATTTTGGTCTTAAGTGCTGCACTTAAGTGTTTTTGAACAAAGGTATAGCATGTGGTTTTGTGTGATCATACACATGAACTGTCTGATGCAGAGCTATAATAGAAGGAATGACACAATGCAGTTGAAAAAGGGCAACCTAGACAGCACAGGGCAGTTTTTCTGTAGCACCATAGTCAAARGCAGAATTGATGTATGTTTTCGTGCTAAAGATGTACTTGCTCCTGCCATTAGCAGTCTACAGATGTTCTTGTATATAATTTTATTATCAAATTTGCTATTTCTGAACATAATTTTTAAGCACCTCAAAAATTGTGCTTAATTGAGCTAAGGTGATTTGTTCACAAGACATAAATTAGCCTTTTGAGGTGTCTTGAAATAGTAATTTTATTTCAAATTACAGTTTCAGAAGATAACTAAGCAAATTGCTTAAGCACAGTGCCACATGCATTTTATGGTGTACGGGAGATTCAGACTGCCACACAGCAAAATGATCCCTTMAAAACTTGGGTGAGCAGCTGCTCATTAGCATCAGAATTTTACCTGGCACATGTGCTTGTAATGAGTAACTACTTGCATACATTTCATACCTTCTGCCTTGCACAAAATAGCCCATTAGAAATATAAGGTCTGATCCCTATCTTCTGGGGATTTTTGCTTTTAAAATAACTTTGGTTAATGCCAGTACATCCCCACCCAATTACCCGTTTCTGTATTTGCTTGATGTGGGAACAGATATGTAGTCTGTGAAGTGACAAAAGTAGGGACCCCTCCTGCATCAACAAACTGCTGTCTCTCACCAGAGGCTGCGAGCATCAGTCCTTGGCCTCACTTATCTTGGGCCCTCACTCCTGCTTGGGTCTCCAGGCTTGCAGGTACAGTGAGGTTCTGCACATTTTGGCCCCACAGGAGTTTAAGCAAAGGCCAATGGAGAGAAGTCTATAGAAGCTGAAGTTGTTGGCCAGCCAGGAAAAACTTAGGAATTGGATACAGGAACATCGTCCTTCATATCAGCCACTTTTTAGTCTGTGCTGTATTTATTGCTAAGCATGTTAGGATGTGCTATCTAGTACAACCAGATGTGTCAGAGTTTTAACCTTTCAACTTTCAAGTATATCACCTTTCGTTGCAAAATCATATTTGCCAGTGTGGCCCCAGCTCTGCTGAGGGGTAATTTRCTCTGCCACTGCACTCTGGCTGTTTGGAGGTTGAAGAGTAGTAGCCATAGACTAAATGTTACAATGCTCTTCAGCAGTTTCAGGCAAAAGAGTACTGTATCTAATTGAAACTGCAGGAGGAAGCCACAGGGGTTTCTTCTTCCTTTGATGCCTATTCCATTACATGAGCACATCAAATAGAGTTTTCCCCACATTGTTGGAAAGAAACCACCCTCATGAAACCAGTCTGGCACTACCCATGGCTTTGAGTGCTTGTATTGTCTGCTCAGTGGACATTAAGGTTACCATGCCTTCCCTGCAGCACATATTTATTATAATTAAATACAACAAAAATTGGCTACCATATTGGTTGAGTCACGAGTACAACTCTGCATATAAACCATTACATGACATTCTATTGAACCTCTTCTTGTACAGACGGTACCTAACAGTTCATCCTGCACTGTTGGTTTTGGCAAGTTCACTACAGCATATAATAAATCAAGGAAAGAAAAAGCTTTTTGGCCTAATGTTGTACAGACTGCTGTAATGTTAGACTACAGAAAGCAGTTCTGTTTTTAGACATCCTTTTACTAACCCAACATTCATAATTTATGATTCCACTGTAAAATTCCTGCAACACTACACCAGAAGTAGTGCTGCCCTTTAATTAAGTGCTCTCAGTAGGAAAAACGTGAAACTGATGTGCAAARCATATCGCAGTACACAGTGATTGATAGTGATTACTTCTTTATGAACCCAGCCTGAAGGTCTGAACTTCCTGATGGGTAAAATAGTCCATGGGGCTACTTCCTGAGATTGCCTAGTGGGGATCAGTCAGAGTTAGCAATATCTGAGGAATTCCTGAGGCACGTTTCAGAGACATTACAGCACAAACTTTCTATTTCTTCTGAACTGTGCTTTATGTTAATAATTACCTGAATAATATCTCATTGTAGAGATTGTGTTTTAAGGATACTTTGTTASCTTCCTGGTATTATAGTTTGAATTAACTGGGACATGTGCAAACCCTTGTGTTTTTAATGTCTGCACACACAAATCTAAAAGAGCAGCATGCATAGCAAAAGAGKTTTCTCTGTATATGACAGTAACTGAATGTTACTTAGTATTTAATTTGTAGATATTTTTTACTGACACGTGTAGAGTATTCAAAGGAAAAACTGAAACTCTGATGTGGATTCTTTATTTTTATTCGTGGAATCAGGTACTATTGAGATCGACCAATTGCACATTCAAAATATGAAAATTATGTGGAGGTCAAATACTCCCTCCAGCTTTACAGTGAAATTACAAGATTTGTGCTGTAATCACAGAGGTGGGAAATGAAAATTCCTCTAACACAACTAGAATGAATAAGTTCATTTTTCCTTTTTGCTTGATAGATTTGGCCCTGGATTAGTCATCTACTGGTACGGATTTATTGAAGAGCTGGACTGCCATCGTGAACGTGGTATCCTGCTAAAAGACTGCTTCCCTACTGACATTGTGACTCTGCGACACAGCATGGCTCAGCGCTGATGTGGGAGGAAGAGGTAAATCCGGAAGCAATTTTACTTTCCTGCAGTGTAAACTAATGGCAGCATCTGCCCTGAACTTCAGCTGAACTCCTGCTGCCCGCCTTATGCTACTGCTGTTTTACACAAACATATCAAGAGTTTCTGTTTTGCTTCAGACCTCTGTTGTGATCAGCCAAAAAAGACAGACACAACCCACTCATTATCAGCAGTTCTGTCTCTGTCAAACAGCTAGTTTCGAGACACTCATAATCTTTCTTCCTTCCRGATGGCTTCTTCAGGCATTCTAAACAAAGACAAAAATGCAGAGTCTGAAAGGTGGAGCTTTCAGTTCTTCTCCCTGTGACAAAGTCACCTATAAAATTGAGTGCTTTTGTGAATTCACTATGTGCTAGTGATGTGACTAAAACACCTACAGTGATGTGGAGATTTGGTAAAGACTGGTWTTTTGGGGCTTAAACCAATATAATGCAATGCTGATGAAGCCCAAGTGGTAAGAGAGGATCTTGGCTGTTACACTAAATAGCCAGATTTTGAGAGAATGAGTGGTATGTTCTGTCACTGAAAAATCAACAATGGAATCCCAAGTTAACCGTTAAAAAATAATCCAACTTAGGGGATTTTGAGAGGGGGTGAAAGTGAAGAACACATGTTTTATTGTATTAGCCTGTGAAGTTTGGGGGTAGTTTTGGGGGAGGTTTAATAAGTATTTTAATGACTCAGAAATAACTTGTGTTTTGTCTTTTTCGTTCCCTTACCCCCAGGGAATCTGTACCTAGGAATTTTTTGTCTTATCTGACTAAGGAAGGAATCTGTCTTGACTCCTATAGGTATTGTAGCAACTTTCTGTCACAGTGAAGTCCAAAAGAATAATGTGCAAGAGCTCTCTATGTGAGTTATTTCTGAAGTTTACCATCCTGGTGTTGAAGAAGAGGAATTAAAAAACGGATAAAAGTGCTTCATACTGGATCAGTTCCATGAAACAAATAAAGCACACAAATGGTCAGAAGTTTCCTGTGTACTTGTTTTCTTACTTGTTTTTCTCTTGTTAGAACCAAGATCAGAAGTTCATTGAGGTGGACGTTAGCCTTTCTTGAAGTTCTGAGTTCAGTCCCTTCTTTTTCCATTCATATCATCACTCAGAAGGCCGGGATTGTGTACACAATCCTGAGAGGTTTGTGCTCTCGGACATTTTAGCAGCATATTGGGCTTCACATTCTTCAATACACTTTTCTTGCCAACTGGTGTTCAGGGAAGGACAAAATGTTTTAAGAGAGATTCGCATGTATGCTCATCATGTTCAGATTTTCTAAGAAGAAGAGCTATGGATTCTGTTGTAGAATTCAAGGTGTGATAGCAGTCTCCCTAAAGCACAAGTTGATGACCTTTTCCAGAAAGAAAGGGTCTCTAAAACATTGCAGTGCAYATTCATCACGTTTTTTAGTTGAGGTGATACTTTGTCTGCCTGTATGATCTCAAAAATCATGTGCAGACTTTTTTGTCTTGCCTTGAGTTCAAAGGATATTAATCCTATTCAGGAGTTTTTCAGCTGTAGTTTTCAGATGCTTWGACAGTATTTTTATTTTTAATTTTTAGTTCTCACCTTAACACTTTCTCGTGAGTTTCAGACAGGAATTTATAATTTTGACTAATCTTTCATTTGCAAGAAAAAAAGTCTTCAATCTACTAGTACCCTGTCCCTTGCTGCAGAGATAAGCTAGTATAGCTCCACTATAGTGAGTTATTGTTGTACGTTTTCCTGGGTTTGAGTGTGTTACTGTGTTTTCCTGTGTTGAGTGTGTTATTGATAAAAGCCTGTAACTCATTTATGTTCAACTATTTAAGGTATTGTGCCGAGCTTATTTTACCTGASCAGCTCTTTAAGGATCTGCCCATAAAGATACACATAACCAATCTGTGAATGTATCTGCCTGCTACACACAAGCTGCATTTGAGGTGTTACTCCCCCTGGACTTTTCACTATGGTTTAGGTTAGTGGAATGTGTAAAATCAAGTAGAGAATAAAAAGGAAGAAATTATCATAGTAGAAAATTCAGAAGTAATGGTTGTCTTAGTGAAATGGGTTCTAAAGGCAAACAAAATTTTAGCTACTGCATATGCTTTCTTTTGTATGAAATCATTTAAATCAGCTTTTACATGATACACTAATGCTGCATTTTCTTTTTGAATAAATTAAATTTATCTGCACAGATGTTGAAAATTCTCCTAACCTCCATCAAAGCTTTGCTTTATTTGTTTTTGCATTAAACAAATTTATGTGGAAACACACAGATAAATCAGGTTAGGCTTATATTTGTTTATTTATTCCTCTACCTAGTGCTGTGATATAACAGGTTGGAAAGCAATACAGCTCTCTTTAATCAGAGCTTTGAATTCATTTTTGTATAGTGCCCACTTTAAGAATCTTCATATTAGAATGAGAATGAAATTAGCCACAAAAGTCTATATACTGTATTAATTTCATTGCATGTTATCAAAAAAGTTGTGCCACTAAAAAACTATCTTGTGTCACTGTTTCAAATGCTGAAAGCAAAACAAAAAAAAAATAGGACTGTGTTGTTATTACTACTTGTATACTGCAAAAGAACCCCTCATTTGCGTATTTTCTGTTTATCAGATGTAAACATCAGCTTTAATATTAAAGAGGAGGCACTGCTGTTTGTGAGTTTTTTTCTTGGATTTGTTTTCTTAAACAATGTTGTGGCTATTAGAACCTTAGCACTAAAGCCAAATTCAGTTTTATGGAGTATTCTGTAGAGTGTGCTAATGAATTATGCCAAGCCAGAAAACAGAAGKGAACATAAAACTGAATGATGTGCTCATTGGCATATACAGATTTGCAAGCATCTGCTCTTTAAACCACTGTTATAAGGCCTGCTCTGAGTTTCAGGAATTGATGTAATTGTATTGAGCAGGGAAGTTAAACTTCCTTGAACAGGGGGAGCAACACAACGGTAGGTCACACACTSTAGTATAGTAAGAAAACAAAGGCTTTACCATTGGTATTTTATGGGGATAAATTGTTAGTATTAGTTTCATAATCTTTCCCTAAAGCAGAAGAACTTTTGTCTAAAGCTGAAGAAAAGGGACCAAAGGTCTTATTGTGCTTACCTCGTTACGTTGATAGTTCTGGTAGTTCATGCATAGTTTTCATTCTGTTGTATTTGCTCATTTGGAAAGTCATTCTTTCCTGATATTGGCTTTTGAATCTCTCCACCATCTAGACTACTGCAATTACTATTCATGCCTCCTTCCATTTGACACTCAATCCTCCCCTTTTAATTTTCCATCTTATTTTAACCATTTCACATCTGTTTACTCAGTATCCTCCCACTTGTTCATGTGTCCTGTTTGAAAAGTTTGTCCCATGTTTCCTACTGCCTGCTTCTGTTTCTGTTATAACATCTGAAGAGTTCTGTTTCTGTATGCATTTGGACTGACCAACCACCTAAAGCAATTTTGCTCTTACTCTTAATTTAAATAGCAGCTCTAGATTCCAGGGAAACTGTCCTGAAATTTTCACATGGTTTTGTAATGGAGAACCATTGTGATGCTTCTCTTCATTCTTTTGGTATGAAGCACAGGTCATTTCTACAGGCTGGGAGTGTTCACCAAACAGAACACTAGTGCAGAATAATCACGCACTCCTCTATTGAGGGTACAGTTGTACAAAGGATTAAGCTATTAGTTGTCTGAGTTACAAGAAAACAGACATAGCAATAWTAGGAATTCAGCTGTTAAAGCATCTCTTTCATTAAGGAGCCTTGCTTTCTGTGAGCTCATGCCTTGTTTGTSCAGGACTTCTCCAAGGAAATCTGTTGGAGTTTAAGGTTTAGCTTTTCTCCTGTGCCAAGATCTMCTTGGTTCAGATTGGAAAAGATGGCTATCTCCCCATTTCCACATCATGGTAAACGTGCCAAAAGCTTGTACATCCTACAGGTTGTTGTTATTTACCAGAGTTGATAATTCCTCAAGGGTCAAGAAAAAGTACACAGAATTTAACTTGATTCTTGGTGATGTTTCATCTGACGTAGYCTTACTATTTAGATAGCTTCTTCTGAAGGGATCTTCTACTTAAGAGTAGATGGTGAATACTGAGCTAGGGCAACAACTGTTAGAAACAATAGTTTCTTATTTTGAGAATGAGATAAATTACATTAGGAAAAATGCTGCTTAAATATTGATTTAATATTACAGAATAAAATGGGAGGCTGCCTGCAAAAAGAACAAAAATATTCATCCTATCATGTTATTCTAAGTCACAAAGGGCCATTTGTTGTGGATTTGCAGGTTATTCAGAAATAACCTTTTTATTACATTGACAAAAGAAGAAACCTCAAGGGTTTGCTCTTTACAGTGGTGCGATAGGAACCTAAAGTGTGCCTGTTGAAAAATGAACTAGCTAACAATGGGAGCTTGGCAGCAACTTCACCATTTATAGAGAAACCGTCTATCTAGTACGATCTGTATAAAATAGATCTCGCTTAGGTTAGGGAAAGGTCACAAGTTACACAAAGTTTGGATAGTCTAAATGCTTTACTCAAAACCAACTCTCCTGTGTATAGTAAATATTAATTGAACCTGTATTATTAAAAACATGCCAGGATTCAAAAGATTAAATAAGGAAGATGTAATTATGAGCTACATAATAAACAGAGCAGTTTTAGTTCCTCTTGTATTTTTCACTTTCCTGCTATTGTTTCATATATGGCTGTTATACAAAGAGCAGCTGAGGTCAGCTACTATAAATTATGGGGTTTCTACAATAGTAATCTACCAAAATTATTCCAGAGCTGGATCAAAGAGCTTCAAAAGACTTTTCAAAAACTTTTCCACATAATAAAAAGACTTTATTTTGSTGCCCTATTTTTATGAGGATTTCTTGCTTTAGTGTTGCATCTTGCAGTATTCAGCTACTTGCGTTAATGTGATGATATTTGAACATACAAGATTTGCATAATTTTTTTGCAGTCTCAAATAAGCATCGAGTAGTAATATCAGTGAAGCTCTTTTTAAGTACATTACCTGGTGCATTTTTCAGGCTAGGTYCTTAGATCAAAATTTTTTAATATTTGTTTATGTGTTTATTTAAGAAAACCAGCAAGATTTCAAGTAATTTGATATTTCTTCTGTTTACAAGCATACAAATCATATTTACAATGTTAACAGTTATAAAAATGATAACAGTAATTCTTAGTAGCTCTCAGCCAGCATCTTATGTCCCTGCAGAAGATGCCAGCCTGCCCTTGCTCCTGGGCTTTTGCCTAATGTGAACAATCGCATGTCATCTGCACAGATCCATAGCTGTGGCACTGCGATGTCAATGCAAAATGAAATGTCAATGCAAGCGTATGGAGATGAAGTAACAGTATTGAAACCATGTCAGTGCATATCTACAGAGACCACGTTACTCTGTCAGTGTGATTTTAGGAATATCACTTTGAAATGTTAAAATGAAATGAAACTAAGTCAATTAGGTAATAACAATTGAGGTTCAGGGATTAATTGAGGGCCTAAGGTGAAGCCAGTGGCCATTAACCCTGGCTAGTTATTAATTTTAGAGAAATAGAGATATATCCTTGGCTAAGGTTATTGTCATTATTAGAGAGTTGGGAGGGTTTTTTCCCTATATTGTGTAAATACTTTTTGCTGTTGCTTTTGATAGTTATACACAAAGTGTGGTGTTAAAGGGCAGTAAAAGGCATATTAATGAAGTTAAGGTTTTTTAGAAACCACTTCTATTTTGTACAGACATTTAACAGATTTACATTCCTGCCCAGCTGTCTGTAAACAGACAGATTTACTATAATGTGTTTACCTCTGAGAACTTGTCAAAGGAGAATTATATGAACATGGAAAAGTGTTCGTTTACACAGCAACAACTATTTGCATGGCCCAAGCATTCATTGCTAACTCAGAACAGACATATAAACTGGTCAAACAATAACAATATTAAATAATTATTTTTGAAAATACCTAAACAAGCACCAAGTCAAGGTTATAATATTTATGCTAATTCAGGATTTCAGAGTATATGATTGTAGCATTAGGACACAAATGTGTGATATATTATTATTCCATAATGTCAATGAGAGATGATTGCTGAGAGCAGTGACTCAAGTATTTCAGTGTGCTWTGCAAACACATGAAATCTGTCTGGGTCTCTGTCCTAAGGAGAGAAGTCAGGACACTAGATCAAAGGAATTTTTTCAATATTTATTTATATAAATTCATTTGTATTTTTATATGATTATATGTTTATTTACATATAAATATACCAAATATACACAAATACTATTTTTGTTATTTATAGGTACCTATTACCCCTTCTCTTATAGAAGTTCCTGATAGATATTTGCTCTGTGTTGGTGTGTTGATGGAGGTCTTCTGGAAAGCACAGTAAATCAACATTTATTCCTGTTGTAGAAGGTGGTATTCCATGCTGTTGTGAGAGCAATGAGACATTTCTGCAAGTTGACAAGTGACAGTGATGTTGAGAGAGCGTGACACGGGAGAGGGGRTGAGCTGTACCTGGAGGAGTCCAGGCCCGCCCTGCTGAGAGSCAGCAGCTTTTAGAACCTGACCTGGGCATATTGAGGTTTCTGTCTTCAATGTGAAGCTGCAGTGTTGTGGTCTCACTTCCCAAAGTGCCTCAGGGGTGCTAAGAAAATTTCTGAAAGGTCTTTGAAACTCCTAGTAGAAGAGTACTGTGAAAATGAAAGCTTTATTACCAGAAAACATTTTCCATTAAAAATGGATGTATTGGATTAATTTTTTTTCTTTTTAATTTGCTTTTGCTTCTCCTTAGTGAGTATTCGTGCCACACTCCATTTTATATTCTGCCTCTGCATGATAGCTCCATAATGAGTGGAAAAACATAAAAATTAGTTTGATCAGTTTATTTCCATACACACTTTAGGCAGCCTTATTTTAATATGTTTGGCACTGCATTACATACTGATGATAAAATACATTTAGAAAAAATAGTCTGGGTACACATAATAAAAAAAAAATGTAGGCACAGTTGATTCTCAAGACACACCGTTTCATCCTTCCTCTGAGGCATGACTGTCTACACAGATCAGCTTAAATGTCTGTCTAATCTGTTCTTCAAAAACTGCAATGATGGAGATGCTTAGAAAGATTATGGGAATCCATTCTCCTACCCATTTTTATTTAGTTGGAAAGATTTTCCAATGTCTTACCTAAATCTTTTTTTTTGCTGTAATAAGCCTGTTACATCTCGTCCAATTATAAATGCATATGGAGAGTAAATCTGGTGTCTGGTTTTTTTTTCTGACCTTTTCTGTATTTGAATATTGTTTGCTAAATGAAACACCACAAACTCTTCCAACATTTTTTCACAGAAAGTTTTTAATGTTGTGATTATATTTGTTGCTCTACATGTGTCCTGTATTCTAGAAACCCAGTATGTACAATATTCCTGCAAATATGTTCCTTCAGTGACAAGTTGGTGTCTTCCATTTATGCTGGACMCTTTATAATTAAAAAATGCTCCCATCCAGATTCGTCACAAGTCCATCATTTTTTCATCCTACTATTCTTTTCCTACTTTCATGTACTACTTGCTAGTGTRTGTTTAATTTTAACTTGCTGACTTCAAACTACTTCTGTGTTCTGTTTAGTTTGAATTCTATTCTCACCCTTTGGAAATAAATGCTTCATGGGATTCACAAAGTTTTGAATGTATAATCTGAAGTCAATGAGTTAGAACATTCAGTGTTTCSTGATTATTACAGAGTTTGATGGTTAGCTGTCACCAGTAAAATAAAGGCTAATGGGATATATCCATCATAGGAAACACCAGTCTTCATCGTCAGAAGACATGTGGCTTACTGCTCAGTTTGTGAAATAAACATTTACTTAAACAAAATAAACAGTAGGGAAGAGTCTGCTAAAAGGAGCATGCAGAAGTAATAACTTTTTTTTGCTTGGGTGTACATTTACCATGAAGGTCCAAATTCCCAATTCTCAAGTTGTCTTGATCATCTTAGAAGTTTCTGTTACTACTAGCCCAGTTACTTGGCTGTACTGATGAGCTTGGAATGGCTTGCCAAGAAGTTGGAGGCTTCAGTTGACAGTAGTTTTCCTGTGCTTTCCTTTCATCCCAGCCTTTCTGTAAGGTTTGCTGAAGGAAGTCAGAGGTTAAGAGTTATTTGTGCTCCAGCAACCCACAGACCCTGGAAGTTCAGCAACTTTTCCTGGCATGACAAGGAGATGTGTCGTCAGATATCAAGATAGTAAGTGTCACAGATTTACYTTTGTCTTCCATTTTCCTAAGGTGTGCAATCCATTGGCTTGAAATAATCCTATCCATTTATGCCTTGCCTGTTTTATGCTCCTTGACCAGAGATACATACCTTACTCATCGCTAACACTAGCTAAACACAAAGAAGAAAATCAAGTAATCTTTGGGAAACAATGGGGAATTTTAATTACATCCCAGATGAGGTGTCTGTTAGCTGAAAAAGTGACATTGAAGATTATTTAGAGGGAAAATAGTTATTGCTTGTTATAGGGTGTAATTTGCAGTCTCCCTATTCTCATTTTACAAACTGCAGACCTTTCTCYTTCATTCTTCAGTTACTCAGGCATAAGAACTTAGATAAACTGGTCAGAGCTCTGCCATGAGGACTCAGAAGCAAACTCAGTTGGATTTTTCTCATWCTTACCCATCTCTGCCCCAGGTATGCCAGGGGCAATGAGTCTGCTGATAGTTTTCTTCTTATCTTACCCAACATCACTCCATTGCTAGACTAGATCAGAGGCAGTCATTTACTGGCATCTGTGTTCAGCAGCATCATACTGATAGCTGAGCATTTRCTCTGTTATTCTTCCACAGGGACTGGATTTCATTCAGCCTTATTGGTCTTAGACTGAAGTCTTGGCATGTTAGCAAGTTATGTTTTCTGAAGTAGGGAAGGTGATAAGGTCCCATTCCTACTTTCTGGGACATCTCTTTAAAAGTTACRGTGACTTTTGCTAATACTGACACAATGTCCATTTTGAGCTGTACATGCTATGGCACAAGGAGGGCGAGAGCCAGTACAGTGAGCACAAAGTAGAAAAGTTCTTGTGCTAAAACAATGAGTTCAGAAWTGCTTTATTTTTCTCACTAATGAAACTGCTTCACACTCACCCTATAAGCTTTTTATCTCTATTTATTTTTGTGTGTTAATAGCACTTTGGTTCTAATTCTATTTTCTTTTAAAAACTGTTCTGTGTGAGCCTTCTTGTTATCTTTTGTATGTTCTTCCTTCCTACACTGCTCGTGTCTGTGTTTCTTCTTCCAGAATTGCACAAAGCTCTGCTTGCTCCAGAGCCATCCTGCAGCCCCTGAAGGATGACAGAGGTAAAGTTGTTACCAGAGTGAGGTGACAGCTGCTCTTTGCCCAGTCCTGCTTTGGCAGACACTCTCGAGATGCCCCACCTTGTTGAGTCAGTACACAGGTGTCCTGTAACCCATGGAAAGTTTCTTCTGCTACATTGCATTCAATAAAAGGAATCTTCAATCAAAAGCCACTTTGTTCTCCCTGCATATTCTGGTAGTTGTTTCTATAAAACTCACTTTTTTTTTCTAGTTTCCAGTTTCACTTATGAAGTTTTCTATTATTCTTTTCTTTATGCAGGTTTCACTCTTATCTGATTCCATTTGCTAAACCTCCCCTATTCCCTTTGCATGTGCTTTTAATCTAGGATTTAGAAAAATAGTATTCTTAGGGGCATAGTAGCCACCATGTTTACAACAGTGAGACATCAAAACTCTCATGCACACAAGTTATATCTTTAAATATGTTAGCTGGTGAAATGCATTACTGTGCTTCCCACTGATCCATTAACAATGTGAGAACACAACTTCCTCTGTCTATTTAGCCCTTGGATGGCAAGCCCGTAAGTGATGGCTTCCTGGTTTATAAATACTAAAAGCTAAACAGCAAACCATTTTCTGATTTCTTGGCCTCCATTTCCTTCAAARATATCAAGAAGTGTTTTCCTGAATTCTTTGGCAAGGCGTATTCAATGTGAATCAGGAGCAAAGGAAAACAAAGGACCTATCATAAGGATGAAATCCCAGGTTTGAATTTAAGCCTTGGCAGTCTTGGGACAGAAGAACCAAACCGTACCTCTTGGTTTTGATCAGTGTAGTGKGTTTTATTATCATACTACAGAACTGAGTCAGCAATAGGATTAGTCTTGACCTGGCTTAAGGTCTAAAAGCAGTTTTACATATTCGTTTTGTCTGCAGATGTACTCTTGATTTCTCACTGTCTCTCTCCTCGTCACTGCAGTGCTTTCAGCTCCACAGGTCCAGATTGAGAGGCAGCTTGTGAGACTGGTATACTTTGCTAAATGCATTCATTTGCCAATGTGCTGAAACGAAGATATTTTTATATAATTGTTTCATTGTCTGGTTTGTTTAATCTTTCCACATGGATCTCACTTTGGAAAGTTCCATTAACTCACACAACTGGAATAAAACCTTTGTCAGAAACACCTTCAATTTGGTTTCCTTCCTCAAGTTGTGGAGCCAGATCTCCTTGTGTGCTGTAAATCATTATTTCTTTGGTGACTTACAAAATATTTATGCTTTTTCTGATCTACAATTATTAAAGCTCTGGTGATACAACATAAAAGTCAATGTTTGAAGAAGGACCAGAGAGCCAATAGATTTCTCTGCTTTGTGTATGGCCTCTGCCAAAAATACTGAGAGAGATATAAGAAGAATATATGTGTCTTGAGTCATTGAACCAGCTCAAAACATAAATCTCATCAGATCACAAAAATGCTGAAATTTCCAAGGGAATGAATGTGTGCTGGTGCTGGACAATGAGTGAAACACAGAGCAGCCATTCTTCCCTGTTTGTAAACATCCAGCAAAACAAGCTGCATCTCCATGGACTGAGCATGGCTGAGCCAGCCCAGGGCCAAAACGAAATGCATCTATCTCATAATGCATTTTGTCAAGCCATCTCCATTGCTCACTCCTCGTTACAATGAACTGACCACCTAAGCTCCATCTTAGAAATTCCAGGACAAACATTTGATGAATACAACTATAATGAAATAGCAGTGCAATGTTGTTTTACTTCCCTTGTGCCCAAAACATCAACTGTGCCACTTGAAAGATGTCAAGAGTGATTTTTTTTTTTTTTTTGCTTGGCTGTTCCTTGTTGTGGGTGGTGAATAAATTCACAATTACAGCGAAGGCAAGAGAGAAGAAAAATAAAACATTTCAATAAAGAAAATATAAAAATGTCCAGGAACACTAGGAGGCCCAGACAGGCAAAAGTGAGAGGCCTGGTAATTTAATGAGAAAGTCTGGTTACGTGATATCCCCAAATTCAAAAGGCTATCATCTGTTGCACAGTCTGAATATGTTGGATTTACATCCCAAAGGTGGCAGGAGAACTTCTAGCATGAGGTGTAAAGTAGAAAGATGAGAATTGGTCTGCCAGAACTTGTAGTGAACTGTCTATTAGAGATGACTTTTCTTCTTGTGAAATTAGCAGATTTGTCACAGAAATAGTTCAGGCAGAATGGTTCAGAAACCTCTGTACTGCACCATGAGATTTCTCTTTAAAGGGCCTGGTGTCTTTCTGGCTGAGCAGGTGGCCAGACAAAGAGCCCAGTGAGCATACACACTTTGAAGTCTCTTGGAGCAGACTCCATGTGATAAGACAGGAAGGAATGACAGCACACAAAAGCAGACCAGTGCAATTCTAAAAATGATTGCTAATGTTATAGCAATACTAAAAACTTGGATTAGAGACCTGACCTCAAATGAGACTTGGATTCTTCCAGATATATAAATGCCTTGCTAAGAAGTTCCAGTTCAAAACATCTGTTCTGCTAGAATTGTGTAAGGGTTTGTGAACTTTTCTTCTGGGAAAGCTAATCTAACAATACTTGTAAGAATTTAGTTTTCCCACTGTTCCTCTGACACAGGTAAACCAAAACATCAAAATTAAGTTTATTACCAAATAATGCACTAGAAAAAAAACCCACAATGGACAGTACCTCAGCTTCTGAGTTGCATGTTCATCTGTGCTTCTATACTATTACATCCTGCTTTCTTTTTGTTTAAAATTTTTTGGGGATTGGGTTTTTTGGTTGGTTTGTTTCCCACATAAAGTTCAAAGGCAATCTCATGCTGCTCAAAGCAAAATATTTGCAGTGTGCTTTAGTTCTTGTGCATTCTGACCAAACGCAAAGTGAAGTTGCTATATACTGAACATGAAGAGGATTTTGCAAATAAGTCAGCCCTTATTGTACTTTTGGTTTCCCCATGAAATTCAGTGCTGCTAGCMGCAGAAATTAGCAGCTTCAATGTTTTAGGCTTATCTCAGCTCTGGAAAGTCTTACACATAGCTCTTAGAAGTCATTTATCCCTACCACTGATGTTCAGGGGAGGATATTGACCACTTAATTTCGAAAGACAGGGACTACAGTTTCTAAGCACTCTTGACAATCCATTTACTACAACCTACAAGAGATACCTTGTTGCCAGATCTTCCAAGAGATGAATTAAGAAATCATGAGTGGGATTTTGCTAGTGCAATCAGCAACAACTTAACTCATTGCCTCTAGGCATCACTTGCCAATTATTTCAGAGGAATCTAAGTTAGCTCAGTTGCCAAATGCTCTTGAAAATCCCTGTTCAGCTTTATAAGACTTCAGTTTGAAATGAAATGCAGCTGTATTTTTATTTACTTTTATCATAGACACAGACAGTTACATGGATGCTTTCAATCAAGAAGAAGCAACTCAGTTGTRTATCTGATTTTTTTCCAGGATAAAGCTGATTTWTTTTTTTTTAATCCAAACTGTTATTTAGCAGGAGATGTAGTAGATAGTAAGGCAGAATCCCAGTGGGATGTTTACTGTTAGCAGAGCATTTGGAGTGGTTCCCAACAGAAAGAGCTTTAGTCAGTGATGCATATTGGAACATAAAACAGGTTTTACCAACTCTGCAAAGCTACGAAGTCCATAGTATGAAATGCTGCTGAGCTGAGATGAGCACCAAGCAGATGCAGCAACCATGTGTTGTGCGGCTTAACTGTTCTGAGCAAAGACATTTTAAACCCTTATTTAGGGCCCCCAGCTCCCCGTGTCACTCAGTGAAGGAGCTACCACCTGAGAAGGCGCATTTTTAACCTCCTCCAGACTGAACAGCCACCTGAAGCTTGACACACTGACTGCAGCAGGAGCAAGCTGGGGAGAACTGTTTGCAAGTTCTTTTTTCCCCCAGAACAGGAGTCTTTGCAAAGGACAGAGTGGTGTCTCMACCTACTTAATATCCAAAGTCTTAAATGTTAATGCCTACAAATGCTTTCACAATAAACAAATGTAGAGAATTCCTCCAAAGGTGCAGAAGACACAGAGCCCTCTCTCGGTACTCTTTTGTGGAAAGGTAGGTGGTTACAGCCCCTTCTGGGGATCAGAAAAATACAAGTGGGAGTCCAAACCTGTGGGCACAGTTAACAGTCTCCACTCTGATCTATCAGAGTCATTCCAATGCAGTAAAAGCTTATGTTTCATGGGCCAGAAAGTGGGARCAAGAATGAGCATCATAGTGCTATTTTGGATATGTCTTCAGTAATCTAAATCAATCCTTCATACAAGGGAGAAAATGAAATACATATTAATTAAGTTACCAAAATGCTATTCTATACGAGGGGGACCGCAAGGGCTCATTCTCTTCCCATATGTGTTCTGTAAAGAAAAAAGTTGTTATCACTGCACTTCAAGTAGAGATTGATTGACTCACCATATGTAGGTTTGCTTTTAGATTAACATGCACTTGAAACCCAGCAGAAAAGTTTCCCTAACTTCTGGATCCTAGGAAAAAAGCCAGAACAAGCTGACGARGTGATGGTGGTACAACCAAGGTGATCCAGGGCATGGGGAGCTGCAGAGCTTGAGGCTTGTGGGGAATTCTGGGCTCAGAATATGAGGCCTTGGTTTGTCCTGAGAAATGAAATGCTGGAGTTAGGMTCTGTGGGAATGGTGTTCCAAGTTTAGGCATGTGAATTAATTCCTTTTGGATCTGACCTTCAAAATTAGAATWGCAGCAACCCAAGATAAAAGGTAATAAACAGAGGACAAATAAGACTGACTTCTTATCTCACTAGAATATAGAGAAACACTTCTTGCATGCTCAGCTACTTAATATTTCTGATCAAACAGATGTTTCTGCAACCACTGTATATTTTTACAATATAAAAATCAAGTGGCAAGACTCAATAGTGATTTTAAGAGATCTAATAATCTCTCTAACTCTCTGGCCCAGCCCAACTAAACTGGTTTATAAACCTCTGAAGGTGCTTAACACAAAAGTAGTATCAAAAAAGTGTGACAGAAAGATAGATAAGAAATATCCTTAACACCAGTGTTGAATTTTGCCAGGTAAAGATGGACTTTCACCAACTTCTGGGCTGTTAACTTTTAAACCAATATTTCTCTATCTTTCCTTCTCAGCTATTTTTATCCTCAAAACAATACCTAAATAATCTCATGATTTGGTGTAGCTTCATAAAGAAAGCTCTCCCAGGAAATGCCATGAACACCAAAAATCATTCTAATGAAGGCATTTAGATATGCAGAAATGGGGGGTTTCAAGGTTTGCATTGAGCTGCGCCCCAAGACATCTACTTGTGACAGAAGTACCCTTTTATAGCGCAGCCCATGTCCTGCAGTAATCAAAGGATCTGGAGCTTCATCTCCTACTGTTCTGTGCATTTCTTTGGATTTTGCCCACCCTTCCAGCCACCATGCACTGACCTGCATCAGCTGCAGATCCCGTGTGGTGCTGAGCACCCCCAGAGCCCTGATTTATCGCCAGAGCTCATTGCAGGAGCGAGCCTTGCTGCTCTAACAGACACACATCAAGATCAGAGTGGATCCTGTGTGGCATTTTCTGAGTGCACCAGAAGGCTGAACAGAAGAACCCAACTGAGACACAAACAAGTCTTGTATGGTATAACAGAATTAGCAGGAAGACAATATTCACTGTGCAAGGGGAAAAAAACAAAACAAACAACACTATAAGCTTGAAAACATTCGCCTCACTCTTCTGTGGTTTGAGAAGTGAAGTCTAGCACGGCAAAACAAAAATCAGACCTGCTTTTAATCTGTGAACAGCTCTCTTGATGAAATCTGTCATGTTTCTGGCTTCATTTGTTCTTGAGAAAAGAGCAAAAATGTTATTTTTCTTAAAGAATTTCCAAATGTTTTATCTTTATTAATGTTTCTATATGATATAGTTCATCACTGCAGGCAAATCTGTCTCATTCATTAATTCTTCCATTGTCAAAACAGCATAACCAATAGTTTATAGCATTCTAAATTTTGGCCATCAATCATARTATAGAGATTTCCCATTACATATAGGATGGTCTCTTCTGAGGTGTTTGAAAGGCTGGTCAGGACTGTTCTTAAAAGTAGTATAATATTCTGCATTGAAGCAGTAAGCCTATTATGGCTTACTGGCATTTGAGTTTTTGAGTTGCTTTTGTCACTGATTGGGTTTTTCCAGATGGTAAGAAATTAATGACTTAGTTAAAATATTTTTAATGCTCTTTCTGCAAGTTTCATATTTGATGCAAGATTTGGCAAGTCCTCTGAAGTCTGGGTTCCTAAAGATACTATCTTCTGTCCAACAAGCTCAGGAACCCTACTAAATTGCAAACAAGAAACAGAAAATTACTTGAAGGGAAACAAAACAAAAAAAAAAGGATGTACCAGAAGGAATTCATAGTTTAATTTAATATAAAAATGGTAAGCAAAATGTAGCCTCCCAATCTCAGCCTTCAAAAGATCCAGTTCAGTAAATGTGGTCACTTCAAGTCTCTTTAGAARGATGTATTCATCAGCTGTCATTCTTCCCTTAAGCAGGAAAAACAGAGAAAGATTTAGTGCTTCCAGCATCTGATACATTCAACAGAGTCAATGTCTTTTCTTTGAGATAACTTGAAGAAAAAGCACAAAACTAAAAGGAGTACAAGAAGGCTTCCTGTAGTTTTTTTCTTTTTTTGATTTTTGTGCTGWTAATGCTGGCATTTCTGAATTTGAATGGAGAAGGTGAAGAGGAAGCCAGTTAAGTCATTGCTGCATCTGTGTGTATT
This sequence comes from Malurus melanocephalus, assembly GCF_030028575.1. Classification (NCBI taxonomy): domain Eukaryota; kingdom Metazoa; phylum Chordata; class Aves; order Passeriformes; family Maluridae; genus Malurus; species Malurus melanocephalus. Next base: position 801,001 of record NW_026623499.1, on the reverse strand, counting down.
ATGTGATCATTTAAATGCTTTAAAAATGTGTGAATCCTGTTTGTTCCATGACATGACTCGAAGCAGGTCTAACACCACAAAAACCAGTGCAGCTACASAGCAGATCACAAGAATGGGGCAAATGGGAAAAGCCAAGGGCTCCGAGTGACAGGCTTTTATGTTGCAAAGCAATGCCATCTGCAAATATTTAAGTCAGAAAGGGGAGAAGAGAAGAAAAAGCAATGGGCTTCAAGTCTTAAAAACTGATGATCAGAGAAGGAGCAGATCACAGGGAAGTATCAGATTGGAATTGTGCARTCTATGTAGCAGGTGTTTGGGTTCTAGTGGGACAAACACCACCTTGGGGTAAATCAGCTCCTCAAAAGTGCATTCTTCAGCCACCTAGAGACACCTTCACTTCRTCAGAGGTCACCTCTACTGTGACTTCTGTATTTCAAAGTTCTGAAAATGACTGATTTAATAAAATCCAGTTCAGTAAGGACATTATGCCGGGTTACTGCAATTAGCTTTTTTAGACAGCTGCATTTGCAAGCCTCCCTCAGCAGCCACTCACCCCCAGCTGACATGCTGCCAAAAAGCCAGAGCTCACAGAAGACACAGCCATCCTGCTCATTTTGAAAGTATTACRAGGGTCCCGGATTATGTTCACAGTTGGGCTCTCACCACTCCAGAAATTTGTTTCCCCACTTCTCTGCCTTAAGTAAAGATGCTTTTCCAAAGCACCAAAGACCTTCTCCCAGCCGGAGACAGCTTCCCTTGCATAACCAGGCAGTGTGGGGCTAATCCACAGCATTGGGCAGGGTATTCCAGCTGTGCCAGAGGAGCACAGTGCTCTCATTCCTCAGCCCTCTAGGCAGCCTTCTTTTCCCTGTCAGCTTTCTCTCCTTTACCTGGCATTTTCTTATCAACACCTCCTTACCAGCCAAAAATATGAGCCAGAACTTCTATCAGAATTATCATTGCAGGCATTCCCTAGATAACCACCAACCTGGCTGAACTGAAGAAAACGGGTAACAAAGGAGAAAAAGGATATCATTGATTATTTTTGTTTCTTGTTGACAAAAATTGTGACAACTGGTATCTCTCACATTCCTATAGCTGATTTTGATCAAGACATCACATTGAATGACATATTATGGGCTAAACTTAGAAGTAAATGGGGTCTTTGTTTTGAGTTTTGTTTTGAATTTAAGCAAATACTGCATTCTTTTCTTCCTCCAGTTCCTAATTCTTGTCAGGCCATGTTCCTTCATTTGATGTGATTTGCAGTTTGGAAAGAATACACCACTGTGGAGATCTGAATACTCACAGTTGAGTTTCCTTGCTACTATGCACTGCACATGAGGAAGGTCCTTATATCACTGATGTTGCCATCCTTGATGTTGTACACATATGCAAGATATCTTCAGTTGCCAGTACAGTATTTGTGAAGAAAAAGAAAGCTTTAGTCAACCTAAAAAAAAAAAAAAAAAAAAAAAAAAAAAAAAAAAAAAAAAAAAGAAGAAAGCAAAACTTAATGTTCACCAGGTGCACTGCCTTGAGAATTCAGATGAACTTTCTGTGCTTCTCTTCTTTTGCTTTGCAAAAATATGTAAGCCATGATTTTAAATCATTTGCAAACTCCCCTGCTTTAATTTATGAATGTAGGCTGACTGCACGAGTGCACTATTTTAACCTTAAACTGGAATACTAATAAAATCCCTGCACACAAAAAAATATGTTTAATTCCAGCTTTTATTGCACTATTATCCTAGTAGATCCCGAGAACATCTGACTGAAGTTACCTTAAAATTTCTGTACTTAAATTAAATATGGAACCAGAAAAACTCCACTGATCTCAACAACCTTGAACTTGTGGGAACTCAGATCTAGATCCAGGCTTTGCAGCTGGATTTCATCCCGAGTTTAAATGCTACTCAAAGTCAAAGAGTGTTGTGGCTGCACACACAGTTTTCAGGAAATGTTCAATTCAACATTTTTGGTAGGTGTTCCATCCTTTAATTACTCCCAAATTTCTGCCCAGCTCTTCATACCAATACCTGAGTTCAGACTCTTGCTTTCTGTCTGAACCGACTAAAGCCTTAGCAGACACATTGYTTCACTACAGAATAAACATTGGGGCACTGATTTGAATCCAGAATTCTCTGAACAACTGTTTCACATCTAAGTAATTGCACCAGCAGTAGTGGGGTCGCCTCCTTGTTTATATGGGGGGTTGAGGGGGTGCGGTTTCAGTCACAGCCCATGACTTTATCATACAACATGAAAAGCCTTTGGGCTATCTTCTCAGCTGGGATAAATAAGCAAAGCTCTATTGGTTTCTGGGTGAATGAGATTATAATTCAAATCAGAAGTGTAGTGTTTGTTTATACCATAACAAAGTATCACAGAAGTGTGTATCATAAGCCTTAAAACACTGCACTCAAGGACAGTAAAACCCATGAGTCTGAGCTTAGATTTCAGTGACTCCAGTGAAGTTATGCCTATTTATTTCAGGATAGCAGTGCTGATGTGCACCAGCTGAGAATCTGGCTCTTTAACTCCCAAATGACAGCAGAAACCATTTACAGGGGGAGGGAGAAGGGGCTGGGGTGGGAATCAACTTGAGTACAGAGCTGTGTGGCTGATAAATGAGTATCAGCCATGCCTTAAAACAGGCAGGCCTGTTCCTTCCTAAAGTGAAACTAGAGAATTAATAAACACGTGCAAAAGAATAATACAAAAGATATGTTTCCTTAAGGAATTTCAAATGTGTACACTATGCTTCACATTCCAATACAAAGGATTTTGACAGTAACATTTAACCAGTTCCTCATTTTATGTGCTTGCATACACAACCCTTGTGATTCAAAACAAACTGCAGTATAAAATGCCTTTCAGAACAATCTGTCCACTCAGTGAAGCTGGCAGCCTATATTCACCTTAAAACAAAACTACTCTTTCTTCCATGTACCCCAAAAGCACCCCAAAATAGCCAGCAGTAATAAACTTACAAGGCCAGTTTTTCCTGGTACCACATCTACACAGCTCATCCCGGTGGGAAATGATACAATCTATAACATTGCTATGTTTCACAATAATTATGTAAGAGAAGTCACATGTGGCACAAATGGAATGTATAACAAAGAGCAGAAGCATATGTTCAAATAAACCACTGGTTATGTCAAAACTAATAACTTGTTTATTGTAGTGGACTCAACTACAGGCCCAATAGTAACAGGCCCAATGAGTCTGATGACTTTGTTACCACTGCTTTCGCTCCTCATTGAGCAGGCTGAAGCGTATTTTTTTTTTCCCCAGGAATTATGTTTATGCAATACGAACATATTGTTATTTGCTACTTTCTGYGTGATCATTTTGGCATTCTTATGAGAAGATGATGATGGTTCTGTCTAAATGTTTGGGAGGATTATCACTGACATGGGAAGTTATTAGGTTTGATGCAATACAGAGAACATTCACAGTCAGAAAACAGCATCTTTCATTTTTAGGAATGGAGGTAATTGTGCTTTGTGACAGTGCACATCCTTAAGATGTTATGTATCATTGCGTACTTAAAAAAGCAGTACACTTTTCATTGATCTTTCAATTTCATTTTGATTTAAAATGCAGATCTTTCCCTCCATTGAAATCTTAGCATTTTTATTTTAAAACGTATCAGAAAAAAATCCATTTCAGACATATGCAGCACCATAAATTACTTTTTGTGGTTGAAACAGTATTCGCTTATGTCACGGGTTGAACATCCTCCTTTATTAGAATGCTATTTATTGCCACCAGCTGCAGTGCTGAGCTAGGAAAGTTCTTGACACCAGCGATTGCTTTTCAGCACCAATGCTTCCGGCTGCTAACGGGGGCTTCTATTGCCAAATGCAGCCACTCCTCCTAAACTGTTCCTTCTGGTATACAGGCAGCTCCTGTCGCTGTTACCCAGAGCAGAAGCTGGGAGAAAGGGATCGGATCTGAACCCACTACTATGGAATCTCTTTAGCTATAAATCTCCTATAATTTTAAATGGCCTTGCCAAATACCCCTAGCTTGAAACCTGTCAAATGTTTTCAGGAAATCTACCCATCAGTAATGGATTTTTTTCAAAATTAAGATGCAAGTTCAGCTTGTGAGCAAAGTRTGTCTTACATAACAAGCCACAGATTCAGTTAAAAGCAAGAGGATTTCTGTATCTATCAGCTATGTAGCCAATAGTCTCTATTTCATTAGATTTTCGAGCAGAGAGAAACCAGACAAAGGTAATTACTCTTCTTCTGTTAAGGGCTGTTATTACTCCTGCATGAGCAGCTAGCACTGCCTTTTCCTTGTGCCTCCGCCTCTGGCAGCCAGGAAAGCTAAGCAGGAGCAGCATAAAAGTGGCAGTGTCAACAGCTGTCCTACCAAACACTGAGAGCACCTCGCACTGTAAATCTTCAAAGCAGTAGCATTTGTGCTGCTCCTGCATATGCAAATCCTGTTATTTTATTGATATCATTTGCACACGTGCCTTCTTCACAGCTGAACCCTTGAAAAGCCGCTGCATATAATTGGGCTCAACTAAGCAGCAGAGGCAATCAGTGACAGGAGGAGAYTGAACTCCTTTAACATGGAAAGAATTCCTTTCCTCCCTCAGAAAAGAAACACCCAGTAGGTCAAAGAGGAAGGTTTCTCTGCACTWTAGCACAGACAAGCCTGTTATACAGATGCCTGAACCACTGGAATCTACAATTAAAAAAAAAAAAAAGGTCAAGCCCTGAGCCTTCACGAACATGATTTTTCCCTTTTTTTAAATAAAGGAATGAACACATGTACATATTTTTGTCTATATGTATGTTTAAAAACCCTAAAACATTCAAACTGTAGTCTTTGCAGGGTTAGCTCTGCCACACAAGATAACTTAACTGGCAGGCATTCTGAAAATTTTTTTTACTCACTGTGAAAACTGATAAAAGTAGGTGTCCTGTTCATCTTACAGACAGACTACAAAAAAAAAATTACGATTCTTCTGGCCRTAAGGAAATTCCTTTACAGATTCAGAGAGTACAAGAGACATCTGAAAGTTGGAGTTATTTATGGGTCAAAATACAACTGCTCTTTATTTCTTATCTTGTCCCTGCAAATAACCCAAAAAAGTTGTTAGCAAATTACTTTCTCTTTCATATCTTTAAACTGGAGATAAGTATATGTTTCCTCTAAATGACTCATAAAAATAAACTGGCACAACAGTTTGACTGTAAGTGTTATGTGTGACTGAGCAGCCTTCATAAAAATTGCTATTTCCTTTGCATCTGCCTTCTCCTTGGGCCAGAATCTGGGCCATACTCTGCCCTACATGCTACATCCTCATATAAAGCCAGTATTCACTTCCCCACTGCTGGCAGAGGTCTKCTCCATTACACCAATCCCACTCCAGCCTTCTCTTTGGGAAGTGCAAGACAAGATATGATAATGTAACATCATGAAGAATGGATGTCTTAAACAGCTCCTCTTTTCTCTTCCAGCTGGACTTCAGCCAATTCAAATGGATGAGTGAGGGCCAACAGACATATTAGTGCAACCCTGTATTTAAAGCTAAGTTATCCCCTAAATGACCCTGGAGTCAATTTATAGATGCAGACACTAATGTACAATAGAGTTCAGAAATCTCTAAAGCCTGGCTTTGAAAATGTCTTGACATGCCACTGGGAGTACATTCTGAGGGTGCAGAGGGGGGCAAAACATATATATACTTACTTTCCATGTTTGTCCAGTGTCCTATTTGGCTATTGTTTTTTAAATTGTTTTTTGTCACTTGGTAATTTAAAAAAAAATAATTGTGTGTAAATATATAACCAATGAAAATGAAGCCTAGAAATTTTAAATCTTAATACAGTTTAAAACTGTAATTAATCCCCGCAGACAAGTTCTCCCCTAAGGAGTTCATCAGTTCAGCAGTATAACTCTTCCTCATTCCTACGGATGCCAGAAATACCCGGTTGTGTGGGGCACAAGCACCCTCCCTGTTAGCAATGATGAGCAGTGAGCCTCTGAGTTACACTCCTCCTAACGCTGTACAGCTTTCATTCTCCTTGCTTTAAKTTTTATCTCACTTTGTAAATATCAGTTGACCTAGATTAAGTTCCTACAGAAACCCAATAAGCTTTAATCAGTTCTCCCAACTGTCCCCAAAATATAACTTGAGAAACAACTCAGATTTTCAGAGCAGGTTAATTATAAAAACAAGCTCACAAAAAAATTCTGAGTAACARAAAAGATGTGCAGATGCAGTAACAGCCACATTTTATGTAATTTCTTTTTCTTTCAGACAAGTAGGACCACTGATGATATTTTTATGCTGAAGCCTCTTAAATGCATCTTGAAGTAAAAGTTTCTCAAGACAAACATGTAGATCACGTACATAGCAGATAGCAAGTAACTGTTGCAACAGGGAGGAAGGAGTTAAAAAAATCAACCCATCATTAAACTGAGTTCAGTATATTTCATGGCAATTTCAATAAGTTTAGCTATATTCCTGTAAAAGTTGCAGTTATGACAATCAGAGAGCTTTATATTGTCTGGTCTGTAATTTTACTTGCRTTCTTGTAGAAGAGTTCACAATTATCCCCAGTTTTCCATGTCACACCTTTTCCCATATGAAYATACTGCTTTAGGGTTTTAGTACTTGAGGCTACCACTGTGCATTACCATAGGAGTACRAGTTACATAAACATCAACACAAGGTTCCGGTGCACAGGTAACCATGCATTGACTTCCATGCCACTGACTCAAAGAGGGTCAATAACAGTCTCCAGAGCAGTTGATTTACAAGCCAAAACCCTTCAACGATCTCTGAGTTAAATGGAAGCAAGAGAGGGAATTAAAGGCTATTGTGGGCACTCTCCGAATGCCACTGGTCAGTGCAGAAAGCAGGACCACCTTCCTTCTTTTGCTCCTTTGCACACAATTACCCCACCAGCAGCAATAGTCAAGGATGACACCTGACCCTCTGTAAGAAAGCATCCATCCCATTCAGAGCACCACATCAATTGCACCGGACACTGAAATGAAACAAACAAGCCACCAACTTGCAGACCGAGCAGTGCCCAGCTCTGAAGCAGTGACACCTTCAGCTGCCTTGTACAGGTCATTTTTATGCTGCTGTTTCCAAAAGCAGAGATTAGGGCAAGCTTTTCAAGTGCCTGAAGCAATCTGTCTACCCACCTGAAAAGCTGAAGAGAACAGCCTAATTTTTAGATGCAAGCATTCCAATCTCCCATAAAGTCACTGTCAGAGAATTTCCAGGATCGTTTGCAATGGCTGCTATTTAGCACTTTTATAAAAATCTCTAAAAATTAATCAYATGGGCAATTAAAAACCAGTGGCTGGATTTTCAACAGTAAGATAGAGGGATCTGCTTCAGGTTTTAGTTGCCTAACTTGAGAGAGTTAAATGGGCATGTTTTCATAAGTGCTCAACATGTAGTTTGAAAAATATTAAGCATTATCTGAGCGCTTGAACAACAACAAAAAAAAAAAAAAAATACAAGTGCCTGCCTACTGTAAATACCTTTGGTCAGTTCACCTGAGGATAGCAAGTTTGTTCAGTTGGTTTTTGACAAGCACAGGAATGGGGCAGAGAGACCACCACCAGAAACTGTTGTAACCCCATGGTTACAGACATGCCAACAAAGGCAAGAGCAGTCCAAGGCTCAGTTATTCAAACCAAATAAAACCATATAATATCCAGGTATTGCTTAAAACTCTCGAATCCAGAACAAATTTTCCACCCACAGGAAATAATAACCTTCCATACTCAAGCAATGTGAACAACTGCCGAAGTGGATGGGTGATCAATTATCTTTAGAAAAAAACATCCTGCAGAGAGCAGAGAAATAATTTGAAAGAGAAAAAGATATTGAAGGAAAGAAAAAAGACAAATAATGGGACTTCAGAAGAAAACACAGTTTTGCTGCCTCTATAGAAGACCCAAATAAACTAGGATAATAAACAGACACATACAGACACTACTCAGGAACTGCAAGTTGGTTTTGCCAAGGAAATGTATAGTTATTTTACTGGGATCCAGCCGGAAACTAAAAATTAAATGTGTGCAATAATGCAACAGAGAATCTGAATACTCTTTGGAACTTACATATTGAAAACTTTCTGTTCAGAAAACATTCCACAAAAATGAGCTGCAGCATCAAAGTAAGAACAGTGCAGAGGAATCAATGTGAAGAAGGACAAGTCAGTGTTAATGGGAAAGAGGGACCCTACTACGGGTGCTGGCAGCCAAAACCAACAACATTTCTTTCACTAGATCTCAAAGAATAATATTTAATTTAGTTAGTGGCATTATAGAAAGCCACAAAAAATGAGACTCCCAAGGCTGGAAGTGAGAACATATTTCATCTCGGGCCAGAATACGAGATCCGCTCCAAAGCTGAGTTACTGGAAGTCTTCCATTGTCTCCAATCATTTCTTTTTTTCATTTGATTTCCCTCTTATTTTCAAAATGAATGAACAGGCATTTCCTATGTCACCCCAAGAATTATAAATACACAATATATACATTTAATAATTTCAAAAATATAAAATATAAAAGTCAATTCTCTCCAAAGAATTATATTTAATGTACAACACACTGCTGAAGTAAATTACACATAGGTTTAATAATTCCATTTCACCAGTATTCCAATACTCTTCTGGGGAAGGAAATAAAAGGAAAGTGTTTTTACAAGTTCTCCAAATGCTATATTCACATGCTAGTAAACAAATAATATTATAATTGTTATTTTGTCAGTATTACTATGCTGCAAGAAARGCACAACAGGTAAAAGATTAGTTAATCCTTAATATTACCTAAACCAGAAACSCTGCTAGATGCAGTACCTTAGTAGTACAAATATAAGATTTTATGTCTTCTGACAAACTTGTACTAGATTTTAGAAAGATTTGTTGATTATTCAAGAATAGAAATTGTTCTTTAGAAAGCAAAGTGTCATTGGTGTACTTTAAGATGTTCATTTAAAATCGTAAGACAAAATCAGTCACCAAATAATCATGGACACAGAAAAAAGTTGCATATCCACCAGGCTTTATTGAAGCTGCAAATCACAAGCAATGGTCTGATTCCTAATTTATTGTCTCCACAAACTTCAGGAAAAGCAGAGAGCTGAAAGCAAATAGTGAAATATACTAATATGCTTCAAGTTAAGTCTTTTCAAAAGGGCATTTCTGTCTAAAGATGTAAGGAGCTATTCAGCAACAGCAAATCAAGTTCATTTTCAGCATATAAATGAGCATTTTCAGCCAAGTAAGAAATAGAGAAGCCCTTTTAACTTGTCCCTCAAAGATATTTCCTTTCTTTTTCTAATTTGGTGAATACCCAGAGTGTGGTATCATGTGTGCTGTTTCCATGAGTCCTGCAGTAAAGAGGTTTCCTTTAGACCAGCTCAGATAAACTCTCTAGCTTACTACTGCAATAGGCTCTCCAAAATAGGTTTTACCCAAACCCCAACGAGGGGTACCATGTGAAATGCATTTGTAGAAGCAAGAGCAAATGAGGGGCCTCACACTAAAGCCCCCATGCATTCCCACTGCCAAATCCCAGGACAGAACCGATGGGTGTTGTCTGCCCCACTCAAGCTCACCTCCGAGCTGCGCTTCACTGAAAGCTGCCTGGCAGCTGGGATCCTGGGTGGGATTTTCTCTTGACCTTTAAAACCAATTGCCTGCTGCACTTCCAGCTATTTACTGCTGCTGCAGGGAGGAATGATATTTCCTTGTAAAAGTCCTTCCCCATAAGAAGCGAGGTCTGCGTGGTATCAGCCCTCTGCTGAGAGCTGCAAACACTCATGTGTTAATTGCTTAATTGCTGCCCTGATASTACTGAGGGGAGGTTGCCCTGAGCTAGTGTTTTATAGAATCAAGCYCAACGGCTGCTGCAATAACTAAGAATAAAGGCAGTCCATAAAAAAAGCCTTCTGCAGACAGAGCAAAGAGCCATTTAGTTCAGCCTCTCTCTGAGTGGCTAATGGGGTATATTTGAGGAAAAAGCATAGGAACAGAAGCTTTCTGTACAACATGTGTATGTAAAACTTCTTTCCTTACAATCCATAATGCTTTCTGCAGCTTAGGAACCTCCTGAGCTAAAAGGAATAGATTCTTCTCTTTTCTTAAATCTTCCAGGTTAAAAACCAGCCGGTAGACCTGCTTTCAATAAAACCAGCACACAAAGGCCCTGGGTGCTGTGAACCTGACAGCAATTTACAGCCATTTAGAACAATGAGTGAGCCTATTGCCAATACACACTAGAAGTCCATGATAAATGCAGAGCAAAATTTAACATTTCAATCTAGATTATTAGAGAAAACAGWACTTCATCCATCAAATTTATATCTGTCCTATCTGGGTATTTATCAGCGTAGTTGTGTGCTACATAAGCAGAACAACAAAGGCAGTGGCAGCAGCCCCACAAGCTTTGCAATGAGCTTGCACTGTGTCTGTGCAGAGGTGTGCTCAGCACAGAGGAGATTTTGCTGCCCTGAAACTCCAGCTGGTTTTCAGCATCCATCAGGCATGACAAGTTACTTCGTAAAATCATGTTGCTCTTGCATGTTTCCATGAACACAAGAATTTAACAATTTCTGAAAGAACAAAATGGGCTGGGTTTCGGGTGGGTGGAAGTGCAGCCTGCTGTCCTCTGTTATGTGCTACACTCTGTGGTGTGTGCTTGGCTCCCTGCAATACACTGATATGCATATTAAGTTCACTAATTTTTTAGTAAGAATCATTTCTGAGGCACTGTCTCATGTCCTGCTAGAAAGCAAAGGCTTTGTATTTAACCATGAATATGCTAGGGAGTTGATTTTAAATTCCCTTACTGTACACATCATATGATTTTTTTTCCATTAAACTGATTCAGTATTGGAATAGAGCATAAYGATGTTTCCTTGAGTACTCTCATAAGCAGCTGAACATCTGGAGGTAAAAAAAGCAACAATAGAAAAGAAGAGTTGCTGTACAGGTTCTTCATATCAAGCTGAACAAAATTCCATAGTTCCTACATGCTGCTTGAAAGTAGAGATAAAATATTTCTGAGAAAGGGGCCATAGGATTTGAGACTATGAAGATAGAACGAAGGGTTATGAAAATGTGTAATTATGTTCAGGAGGAAATTCTATGATGCCATTGCTGTCACCTGCAAGATGTGTTTCTCTTCTGGGTTCTGGCTTCTGTTGCTTTTACTGTAAAGTGCATGTTACATTTTTGATACTCCTTACACTGTATGCATCTCTAGGATTTGCTTATTCTTAAYTAAAATTAAATTAATGAAGTTCATCCTCAGAATTTTTGTATCTTCCAAAATTTTCAATTTTCAGGAAGAGGCCTACACCAGGATGAAAGTGGGAAAGAGTGTAGGGAAGCAGGGACAAAGAAAAYATAAAAGGAATTATCTGAATAAGCTCAGTGTCTTACTGGCTTAAAGGCAATGAAGCATTTTKCAGTTATTCTTGTGGTCCACAAGCACTTCCCAAAGGTGTAACTTACATTCATTTTTTTACATATTTTACACATTAAGTAATGCTGCCTCAAATGATGCTGACTTGTACAAGTTGATCTTGCTCAGCACATCACAGAGGGTCTCAGCGACCTTGGTTGAATTGCCGTGGAGAAGTTTTACACTGCTGAGTTGTTTTGGAAGGAAATAAAAGTCATGAGTAGCATTTTTGCACTGTCAGACACCACTCTTTCTCATCTCTCCCACTTCTAAGGGGGGGGTTGGTTGTTAAAATAATCATACTTATGGCTGTTACTTCCTATGCCCTCATCTTTACGTAGGTTCCTGCATATAAATGTAAATAAACCTGAGATGGGCTTGGGATTGTTTTCAGAATCAAAATAGAGTTTGAAATTGCAGGTGGGGTACGTTTCCATCTTTTGATTGCCAGGATAGGACTGAGTGCTCTGGTTCCTGAACTCAGGGCAATGCCTACAACATATATGGATAACGAGAGGATTTGATCCATCCTATTTCATATCAAGTTTTCTGAATTTTTTACTTGGATCATATGGACTTTTCAGCAGTGTTATCCCTAGTCCCCAAGAATGAGAAGCATGTAGGAGTGTGGAGGAGATACATACGTTCTTCCCAGACCTTTGTTGGACAGAGCCCAAATTCCTTGGTGTGGGAGGGCTACGAGGTTGACATTTGGAAGAAAGGTTTTGACAGACACGGCCAACTGGAAGGAGAGTGATCCACATGCACAGTTCCTTCCAAAGATAAATCAGGATGGAATGATTTTACATGTTTTTTCATTGTCCTTCCCACCTTGTAAACATTCCTAAAGCCTGTCTGTAAGCCCTGCATAAAGAAGTGCTAATATCCATATGTCAGTACTGGGAATGGTTTTCCCCACACCTAAAGAGCCAAGTTCATGCCATATGTAATTCCACTCACTTTAACAGCTTTGCAGGAGGAAGGATACTGGCCCAAAAAGTCCACCCAAAAGCTGCAGATCCTGCTGAAAACAGCTGTTTACCTTGTGAGTGGACGAAACGCCACAGACCTCAGCTGCTCAGGCCTTTGCAATAGATTCCTCCTGACTTCTGTGTTCAATTCTGCCAGCAAATCTCTGAATTATCTGGACACCAGCTGCTTCAAAATCTTGAGAGCCTTATTATAAGAGAGAAGAAAAGAAGAGCAGCCCTTGCTTTTGGTTCTTAAGCTATGCCCATTGAATATGTATCTGTGCTGTAGCTATGCTCTATTTATCCTACTGCAAGGCATTTCTTGATTAGCTACAATACCCAGGAAGGACTTTTATTCTTTTTGGTACATTTCTTAATTTTCAAAAGGAAAGGAGTCTTGAGTATTCACCCTTCTTTGCTCAGGCAATCACACACTAGAACCAGGATGTAGGTCAGGGTGAGCCAATGCACCTAGAGGTATTAAATTRCTTCAGTGTCTGGCCAGTAAATCTTGATCCTGTGGTCAGGAAATGCTGAATGCCAGCTTTGCGGTAAAAATGGACCAGCAGGGAGTTTCAGAGAAGCTAAGGGAAAAATTTTCATAGGATCATGAGGGAATGTTATTTAACAAATTCTCTTCTATTACAATGATTCTGTGACCCTGGTGATGCCTTCCAGTCTTATGTTGCTATAAATACGTTGCCTAAGAACTAATTCCTCTTGACAATCTGACAGAGCTTCAGCTCACAATAGAGCATGTCACCAGCTAGTTTATCTTATGGCTAACATTAGCATTTGATTTTTGTTTTCTGTTACTGTTTTTCTGGAGAGCGAGATACTGTTTTTAATATTACCTGTCGAGAATTTTACTTAATGAGTAAATAAAATTGCAGCTCCTTCAAGAACAGATGCTCTAAATTAAAATATCTGAAAGTAACATTCTTATTTCTTAAGCAAATACTGCATTCTAGGATCCTAAATGATAAATATAATTATAAATATGTACAAATTCCAGACAGTTCACTCTTACAAGAATTACAACATCAGACATCACAATTAGTCCTAACTAAAAATAAAAATAGTAGAGGAAGGGTCTTCATAATGAATGAAGATTTGTCATTTTAATCACACTAGAGATTTTTAAAATTTGTTTTTKTGATGGAATAAAGCATGAGACAACATAGTTGTATGAAAATGATTTTCTATGAGCTGTGCTGAGAAAGAGATAAACAAGATAAATCTGATATTCACTTGGATATTGAAAATTTGTGTACAAACCTATTGCCCGAGGAGCRTGAGGAAGGAGAAACACAGACATTAAGGTGAAACTCTCTATTACTAACTTTCCTGTACTCAGATAGGGTAATGAGGAAAAGTCATTTTTGTAGCCAGCCTCTCTAATACTGCTTAATGAGTAACACCTTTCTCTCTTCCAGTCTGTTGATGGTGCAGTATGTGGTGGGAGATTAGGGCTTCTTGAAGATGTTTTTTGTTCTTCCCATTTTTCCTAATGCGACAAGGCAGGGGGTTGTCAGGATTTTGCCAGGCAATAATACAACCATATTTTTACTCTAGATCTGCAAATACCTTCTTCTCTGCATGTTGTCACACAAATCCCTTAGCAAAAATTTAATTTCATTTCTCTTTGCTTTAGCTTTCTAAAAGGTATGCTAAGCACCTAAAACCCTAATCCAAAGATCACCTCTCTAATTTAGCCATCTGAATTTGTTCTGTAGTTAATGCACCCCTACCATCATATCTCATCTACCATACATTTGTCTCAGGATCCTCCTCCTCAGCATATTTAATCTAATTCTAAGACAACTGAGTTGAATAAGTGGACTACAGGGTAAAAGAACGTGACCGGTACAGGCTAGAAGTCTGACTTTTAGACAGCTAAAATTAAAAAATATCAATACCAAGTTYTGTTCAGTTTCTTTCTGTGCAAGACTCTACATGATTTTCTATATGAGGTATTTTAGAATTCTAAATGGAAAGATTTTTTCAGCCCAGAATGTGCAGATGACGGCAGAAGACGTCACTTTGCATGTGTCAGTAATGATTCCTTGCAGTCAATCACGGTAATTTGTTCAAAATTAGGAGCAGGTCTGCTCTAGTCTTGCTCCATGGCCAGAAGAAAGGCAAGGACCTTCAGAGCAGTGTCTGGATGCACCTGCCTCTCCTCTGTGACAACAGGGGAAGTCTGAAGCACCCACAGTCCCACCTTATATACTTCAGTGAAATGATGGGATGAATCCATGTATATCAGCTGCAATGCTGGGGCTTTTAATAAATTTGAACTCCACTTTAAAGTCTTGCAAGTATAGTATCAGTCATATGTGTCAGTCATGTTTGTGTGGGGCGACATTTACTACATGTGCGCCCAGTTTTTGTGTGCTTCTGCTACAACCAAGTAAAACAACATGGTAACATTGTGAAATAGTGAAGCCAATTTTCAGAAAAACCTGCAAAACCTTTGCTTGCAGATCTCAGCTTCAATTATTTCTTAAAAGTGAGCTTTATCCAGTTGTGCAAAGTGGAATAACACTTCCAGAGTCAATCAAATACAATATTGCATTTTCTGGTTGAGTATAAGTACATGTAAGACCATTTGAGTTGATATTAACAATAATAATAATAATAATAATATAACATAAAGCAGCCTCTGTAAAGACTTATTGCCAAGACTGATATTATCTCTGACATCCAGGATCAACAATGGTTGCAAGCACTGGACACAAAACGAAGTTGTCTGGTTTTGACAACAAAATATTCTGCGTTTAGCAAAGGCATATGTTTCAAACTCAAATGACTTCACTTCAAATTAAAGCAAAAAATGTTTTGAATTGTCGTCATTTGATAATAATTTGCTTTAAAATAAGCAAAATATTTCMGTCTAATGGGATCCACATCTTTAACAAGTGAACCAACAGTGTGACAAACAAAAAACAACCTGCTCTAAAATATAATTCCAAAATAAATTACATCTAGCTGTTTTGTTGTTGTGCTGGTTTTTCCTTTTTTGGCTGCCTGTAGAGCTCCCACAATTTTTTCATTGCTACAATGACAAATGCTATGAGAAAAGACCTGGTCCACTGCCAGAAATCTACTCTGGACTTCAGTATATGTTTCTGCTTTCAAGAGTCAATTGTTTTCCTTCTCTCCCAGGGGTCACTAGCTACCTTATTACCAGAAAGAATGACCCCTTGACAGTGCAATTGAGATCCAGAAACTCAACAAAACTGTAACCCCTCCAGTGGCATCAGAATTCTAATCAACAGCAGAGGGTCTGGAAGACAAATGTACTTGTATATAAGGCCACCATCTTAGAAAGTGGCTTCTCTACTTGCAAAGAAACCTCTCTCTATTTGGTTTCTTTTGATATTTTTATTACCACCTTTCTCATAACCTTTTCATTGCTAGTGCTCTCAAGGCAGGAATGTTTTCCCAGTGTTGGAATTACCTGGGCTTGTTTCACACAGTTTGCTGCCATTCCTTCTCTTGCAATGTGTTGTCAAGCACAATGTTACAGATTTTTTTTCTCTTATTCAGCTCAATTCACTGGCAGAATAGTTGTTCCTTCAGTATCCTTGTTGCCTTGTAAGAAACACGGGTATGGAATCTCCAGACTTGAAACCACAGAAAGGAATGAGCTTGGAATATTAAAGAGAACCTCACAGAAAATGTACCTTGTGTTTGCAAAGGTGTGCACTGAAATACTGTTTACAATAACATCTCCCAAATATATTTATCACTAAAAGTATTCAACTTGTTTGCTGGATCCTTTTTTATACTCAAGATCTGCAAAACCAAGGTTTTTTTCAGATAAAAACATACAAAGATATTCTGGAGCACTGGACCCGAGTCTAGTTTTTGTATCTGTATATGTGGAAACCTGACCCAGAGTCTTGAGATTACCAAAATCTGTGTCTCTGAATTGCCTAAATGTTTTTTTGAATATATTAGATAACTTTCAGGAAATCTCAGTGTGAATTAAAGCTTAAAAAGTTTCTCATTCTGGTGGTTTTATTACCAGAATTACTTGACATGTGTGCTAGAAAGAATTTTTTTAAGACCATCCAACCACATGGTAGAAAACAAGGTACCCATGAACCAAAGCACTGCTCCCAGATGCTCTGCCATCTGACTACCATTACACAGATATTGGGAAATACTTCAGATAATTGCAGAAGAAAGTTTCTCAAGACATACAAGGATAAACATATCTAAAAAACAGACAAAAGCAGACAGTGTGGCAGAACGCAAGCACACAAATCCCACCGCCTCTTACAGAGATTTGGATGAATGCAGGAATTTGCAGAGACAGGAGTCTTCAAACAGCGTCATGGCCTGAGGTGCAAAAAAAGCCAGCAACAATGTTCTGCTGAGCATGCGCCGGGAAGAACAAGGAACCGTGAGGTCAAAAAAGAAATGTTTTTGTTACCTTTCTCAGACATAGGTCACCACATTTTACCAACAACAAAATAAAAGGTATTAGACCCCTAAGTGATCCCTGGAAGGAGCAGCAGATGGCCAGCCTCACACCTTCASAAGAGAAGTAGCACAAATAGCAAGAATGTGGTTTTTCCTACACTGTCCTACCAACAAGATGTCACCGTAATGCAGAGAAGGTGCCAAGTCCTTGTCCAACTTTCCCTGCTGAGGCACAGCAGTGCTGCTACAGACAGGCAAGAGGGAGGAGGCTGTGAAAATGGCTCTTCTGCCCCAGAAACCAGGCTGTGGTCTCTGGTAAGAGCAGACGAAGTAATGCTTTAATTTTATGTTCCTGCCTTACAGTTAGCTCTGTGTGACTGAGCTCTTCCCTTGTCAACAGTCACACCATTGACAAGGCAGAGTWATCTTCTCTGGCAAAGAGGCAGGCAGAGTTGCTTCACACCTGTGTTTTACTTCTGCATATCTAAGGACAGGATTGAGGCCTTAATKAATAATCAAAAGGGGGAAAATTGAGTGGTGCTTCTTTTGGCACTAGTATCAAAAAAATATATGGCCTCTTATTTTCTTACATATTAGTAGTCACATCTTTTAAATTTCTATTCAAAAGCCSAGAAGCAAGATTCTCTATATGTGTTTAAGTACCATGCATTAAAACTAACATGCTGAAATAACACTGTCAAAGTATGAGACCTTCCTGACGCAATATTCCTCTAAAAAGAGCAGCTGTAAGGTTCCCTTAAAGAGAAAGAAGGAAAATTTAAAGATAATAATGAATAAGAAAGTAGCTTCTTCTGCCAGACCCATCAAGTTAAATGGTTCTTTGTATTGTTCAAAACACGCTCAATATTGTGTTCTGTGGCAGGGGGTAAAGAGAGGGAACTTCCAGTGATGTGTTGATGAAACAACAAATAAAAATAATATTTTGACAGAGAGCTCATCCTATTAAAAAAGAAAAAAAAAAAAAAAAAAGCAATTCTCTCATTTCTGTGACTCAAACAGAGATCTCCTTATTGTGAAGAATATTGAGGTTGTATGTAGAGCCTTATAGTAATACTTAAAGGAAATGTGCCATTCACAATGGAACATGCAAAATGACTAAAGACCCTAAGTGCTTGGCATCATTTGAGCTTAGCTCTAAATACCTATGATAGACGTTTTTGGAACATATTTCCTGAAAGTAATATCAAGGATTTACTTCAGCATAGTACATGCTGATAGGTTGAATTGATGCTCATATACCAATACAAAAAAAGGATTAGGTTCGGTTAAAGTGCAGTGTTGGGGGGGGGGG
>NW_026623499.1:774827-782810 GCF_030028575.1 Malurus melanocephalus | reverse complement strand
GTTTATTTTTGATGCCAGTATTGGGATTTATTTGCTTTCCCGATGAAACGTTTACCTCACTCTACCTCATCAATATTAACCTCAGAGATCAACAGATCTTCATATTGACAGAATAGAGAAGTCAATATCACCTTATTACTATTTAATAAGTATTTCATTGTCAGTAACTGAGTGAGAACAAACATCTGTGCAGTAYAATGGCATGCACTTTAATTTTGCAAGGTTACTGTCTTGCATGTTTGACAGAAGAAAGCCAATTCATAGTAAAAATCCCCCAGTAATATCAGTGTATAAAATGACAACATGTTGAAGGACATTTAAATTGAACAAAACAGGTTTTTTTTAGTCCCAGTTTTGATATACAAATGTTAGATGTGTTTTACTGTGGCTTCTGACTATGATTGATAGGAGATGCATCAATTTCAAGGTTTGTGAATTTAAGTAAATTGTTGTCAGTGGTATCACTTCTTCTTTTTTGTATTTTTTTTTTCAAATTATCTCCTTACAGAGAATAGTGTATTACAAATTGAGACAGAGTATACATAAAGCATCAATTTAGCTTGAATATCCACTTACAATAGTAAAAAGAAAATAGTTGTGATAAGAATGTGAGTACATCAGAGTAGTTCAGAAAACTCCAGAGTATTTAAAAAAAACACCTTGCTTATGTTTTTTCTTCTAAACAGTTTTTRTTGCTTCTGTTTGGAAAATACTTTGCTTACCCTTCCCTTCGAAGGAAGAATATAATATTTATTTAAAAAAACAAAAAATAGTAGTAGCAGGTCTTAGATACTTCTTTTATCTTTGTCCTCAGAATGTAACTCCATTAATTATACATCAGAAAAAAATACTATTATGCATTAGGGGAAAAAAAGCAAACCAAACTTGTATCGACTCTGCAACCTGAGGGGAATTTATTACCCCTTTCCTTCATAGTTATGCTCTATTTGACTAAAAAGCCCAAAGAGCTTTCTTCAAAATTGTGCTTCAGCATCATACAGCGAAGCTTGCTGTAGATCCAACGCTTTCAGAAACTGGCTGTTTCTGATTTTATACTAGTTTTCCCTAGGTTGCCTCTTATCTGATGATGTCTGGCTCAGGATCTGGTGAAATGCACAGATACTTTTTGTTATGTTTTCCAACACATGGTCATGACTTGTTTCCATGTATAAGTATGTTGTGTCTATGTATCTACACGCCTGTCTACATGCATAGAGCAATGTATGGGCTATCTGTGTGGGGGTTTTGTTTTAACATCAGATTCTATAAACGAATAAAGATACTATCTTCATTTTACTGCTCTCTAAAGCGGCAACATGGAATGGATTCTGTAAATCTAACTATACATGTTGCTGATTAAAAGCTGATGGTAACAATTAATATACAAGGGGACAGACTAGTTTTTCTTCCAACATTTTTTCAAGAGAAAAAAAATGAAAATTAGACGGAAAAGACCATTTCCAGATGTGACTACATAGGGCTTGATTTGAAGCACTTTTGTTATCTSCTTAATAATGCATATAAGAGTGCTCATGTGAAATGTTTGTTAAAACTCCGTCCTAGTAGATACTTGTGCTTATGAATTGATTCCTTATCCATATTTTATGGAGAAATAGCTCTGCACTGGATTACAGCACATTATTTTCCAAAGTCCTTATTAGACTCTGCATATCTCTCTACTGTGCCTCCAGGCTTAAAATAAAAACAAACTTAAGAAAAATTTAAAGAGACAACATTCAGAAACTTATGTTTTTACAAAGCTTCTGAAAGTTCGTAATTATTTTTGGCCCTAATAAGCCTGCCTTTGAAATAATTTGATGGCTAGATTTGTAAATTCGCTTGGAAAGATCTGGCATTCCATAGTCATTAAGAGGAGTATGTATCACAAAAATTGTTTTGCATATAAATAATAGTATACAGGATTTGGCTTAAATTGTCTGCTTTCATTTGATTTTTTTTTTCCTCTGCGATAATTTGGAGGGAAGCAGGAAGATCAAATTGAACACRATTTGGAAATGAAACTTGGATAATTGAGCTAAGTAGGTTGAACTTGCCAGTCACCTGTGACCTCTTCCTAGTGACACATCATTTCAAACAGCTGAAATGAGAGGGCCCATGTAGAGTTGCACAAAATAAATACAGCGAGTGGAATTCCAGCCTGGAACCATGTCATCCCTTGCAGTCTGCTTCATTTTCATTGAAGATGCCTCGAGAAGGTGTTCAGTCACTGGCTGTGTCCGGGGAGCTTGGTGGAGGGGAGCAGGATGGGCGCCGTTGGGAGGGCCACCGTGCAGGGGTGGGGGAACAGAACAGCACTGGACCTGTAAGAGGTGAGCAATTGAAAACGAGCTCATCCGCAATAAGATCTCCTTTATAGCCTGCTGCAACTGAAAGTTTGCGATCATCCCTGTGCGTGAACCTAATATTTTGCTSTTCATTTTGAAGCGATTATTCAAAACACCTTGGCAGCTGAACCCTCCCTGCTTTCAGGATAATTATTTCTAATCGTGATTGGCAATAATAGTAATTGCCATATTCAGCCAGTACCCAGCTGTAACGATTTTTCTTTATTATTATTATTTGGGTTAACAATCGCCACTGACAACAATGTCTCCCGACCCTCTTCTCCCTCCCTCAAATACACAGGGAAATGAGTACCAGGGCTCTGCAGCAGCCGTCGGGTGGRCCGCTTCCCCCTCCTCGCGGGCTCTGTGGGGACAGGGGTGAACAGAGGGTGGCTGTCCGGGGGTGGGGCAGGTCCCTGCCGGGGGGCTGCTGTGGACGATCGGGGGCGACCCGGGCTGCCACAGCCTTCCCCCAACACCACCGCCCGGCCTCCCCCCTCCGACGGAGCAGGGGCTGCAGCAGCGGCTGTAACGAGCCTCTTAATAAACCTCCGGGTCGATGATGCATCGCTCGCTAGTGAATCTTCGCGGGTTTATTTATTTTAACTAAATCGCCCAAATGGATCGCGGCTCTGTGTTGACTCTGGCGAGAGGCGAGGCGGGGAGCCGGGGCCGGGGGGGCGGCGGAGCTGACAGGTCGCCCGGGGGTTGCGGCGCTGTGTGCGTGCAGGGACTCTCTGCAACTGCCCGCCGCCCCCCCGGGAAAGGCTCCCCCGCTCCGGTGATCGCCCCCCTCCCCTTCCTGCTCCTCCTCCCCCCAGCTCGGCCGCAGGCGCCCTTGTAAGGAAAACCGAGCCCAGGCACCGGCCGGAGCGGAGCGGGGCATCCCCCGGCCAGGCCGGRGAAGGAGTGGGGGCGAGGGAGGGAAAAGCAACGGATGAGTGCTTCAAACAGGGCTAAAAGGCGGCCACTTAGAAGGTTCCTCAAGCTGTCGGTCACTAGAGAGAGGTGCGGGTCAGAGCTGTCTCCACAGGCTCCGGGGGGAGAGAGGTTCCCTGGGGGGGTCCCCACTGTGCTTCAGGGACAGCCGGGCAGGGAGCGGAGGCCGGCCACCCACTGTGCATCRCTGATGGCAGAGCTAGCCCAGCGCTGCTCCTGCCGCTGAACTTGCCAGCGTTYCTCGTGTTTTTTCACGCTCGCATCAGAGTCGAAGTTTGGGCCGCGGCGGTGCGGGAGGCTGGGGGCGTCGCCCCGAGCCTTCTCTGCCCTGGTGCCGCACGGCCACAGCGCCCAGCGTGCCGGCAGCAGTGCTCGCCTGCCGAGTGCCTCAAGTCTTTTGGGTGCCTTGCGGGTAAACACAACAAACCCGCCCGGGATAAAAGCAGCCYCTGGTTTTTAAAACCACGCGCAGAAGTTGCAGACTAGCGTCAGCAGGAGCAGTGGCCTTTCCCGATGGGCGCCGTGCCTGCTCTTTGTCACCTCTCGGGCATCCCCGCCGCCTCAGGCCGGTCCCGGCGGACCGCAGCCCCCTCGCCGCGGGGAGCGGGGGCGGGCGAGGCCGCGGTCGGGCCACCGGGCACCGCCGCACTGCTGTCGGTGGGTGCCGGGCCACGGGCGGGGCTGGGACGGGCAGCCCRGCACCACGCACCGCTGCCAGCCCCCCCTTCCTCCCGGAACGCTGATCYCTGACGTCAGATGTTTGCTAAGTCTTTTGTTCAGTTAAAAATAGTTTCACGCAGCAGCTTACCTGCCGTGGGTGGCGGCTGACCGTGGGCTGCGCCAGGGAAGCGTTTTCTGGCGGAATCAATTCTTTCCTTCACCCTCGGATCTTTGATCTCCGCACGTAAATTAATTATAGTTGTATGCAGGAAACTGGCTCGCAGTCTTCTAAAACCAGCATTTTGCTGCCTGAAACGCATAAAAAGGGAAAGTTTCTTTTCAGTCTAGCTGTAACAGGGCTACCGTTACCAAAGCTAGGTATTTCTTACTGCGACCCATTTAAGTGTATGTACTCTCAAATATTATCTCACTCCAGTAGCCTTTATTTTTTCTTTTTTCCCTTTGCGTCTCATTCACGGCCGTTACGGTGTTGTACTTGCAATTGCATATTATCCTAGTAAAATAATCGCTTTATAGCAGATTACTTGCAGCAGACATTTATTCTTCTTCTCTTRGTTCTATGGAGTTATTAGAAAGTAATGGGTGCCAAGACAATCAAGGAATATTTCCTAATTAAAGGAAAAATGGAACTGTCACCATTTTCCACCGTTTGTGAGCCAATTCATGTGCTCAGATCACAYACACTCGTACATCACAAACACGGGCGTATGTACTGTATGTCTGTAGTGCACATGAACACATGTGCACACAYCCCTCTGACACACTTAGTTACTATTTCTTACAGAGGTTAAAGAATAACTTGAAATAGAAGACAAATGAATTGACAGGAAAATGTATCACTTTTTTTCCGCTTTAATTTCTTCCCACATTATAATGAATCTCTGAGCCTTTAGCTAGGTGGGCAATTAACCACCCAGTGCCCGCTGCCCTATAACAATCACCCCGCTGTATAGTTTATGGGGCTGAAGTTTTTTAACAGCTCGATATCCTTATTTTATTATTGTGTAGGTGTGGGATACGTAATCTCCCACACGTGCAAATATATGGGAKCTATACAGCAGATGTATAATTTTATAGTTTATCTTAGCTCAACTGCTMCTGCGTGACAAATCTGTCCGTCGCAGAGAGCACTGTCCTCATTTCAATACTATTTCGTTCAGGGAGCTCGCACAGTAATTCTTTACATCGAAATTGCTTCCCCCCTGGTTCCTATATTTTAATTTAGTAAAGGACTGATTAGCTGTGGCTTTAAAAGGGCCAGGTCTGCGCTGGCTAACAGCGTCACCTCTCACCTCTCCGCAGCCCCGGGCTGGGGTCACTGCGGGGCCGCGGCGGGGGAGTTGGCAGCGCTGCTCCGGCTCTCGCTCCCGCCGCGCCTACCTGCGCGCCCCTCACCGCACCGCGCAGCGCCCCGCGCCGCTGCCGAGCTGCCTCTGGGAGCAAATCCCCCGTCCCCCCCGCCGAAGGGGGAAGAGCAGCCCGCTCGCCTCTGGTACRCCGCTGCTGGCGTGAATCATCGCGGAAACAACGGGAAGAAGCAGCTCTGCTARGCGAAAATAATTGTTTGGTTTACTTTAATTCGCAACGACCTGGTTTAATGGCACTCTTTCCTCTGACTTCCAGGGAGGGGAGGAGGAGGGCCTGCCAAGTGCATCGTCCTCTTTAAAGACTTCGTGTAAACTTCCACATTTTGAAAGAATAACTTCAAAAACCTGTGCTTGATTGTATTCAGACGTGTGCTCATCTCACATCGATTGGTGGATCCATTGAAGGTGTAAAGATCCGTTGATAATATGCAGGTCGAATGTCCCTAAAYCAGCAGATTCTGCCTTCTCAGACAAATCCTGGAATTAGTTTTACGAGGGAAAAATATTATTTTTTCATCTATAAAAATTTATTTCGAAGAGGGATGATATTCTAACGGGAGAAACTACAATAAAAATCACAATCGCTTCTGGAAAGGTTTTGCTCTGAGCAAATGTTTCTAGTATGTCGGATCCTCATAAAATTACACGATATACTYTATTCTGACGATTAGAAGAAAACACGCAATGCATACAAAAATACGAGCAAGAAAGTGTCGAAATTATTTTTTTTTCTACCTATGAACAGTGAAAGGTGCAAATACATTTTTAATACTTTTGATCTTTATCAAATGATCGATGTAGATAAAGGCAAATACCGAATATTCAGGAAACCGCAAATAATTTTAAGAAGTTACCTTTCCTTGAGTGTAGCGGYGCATTTACAGAAATGGTGCGGAGGCATCGCTTTGTTTATTTTTCTAACGTCTACCCAAATTCCAGCAATCCGCAGAGCAGTAACAGCTTTTTCCATGTGTTTATCATCGAGGTTGCAACAGGATTCGCCTCAATTGTTCTGCCTTTCTTGTGTTTTCCTTTCTTCCCCTTTCTGCATTTCCCAGATACATTCGCTTTTGTTGAAAAAATAAACAGCGGAGTTTTTAACAGCAATTTGAGATGATAATGGTTACTGATCCCATTCTTTCCATCATAATCTTCAAGTGGTTTAAGATTAATGATAGGAGGTGTTTTAGCAAGGAGTGTGGGTTTTCTTCTCCAAAGACCATAGCTATGATAATTTACTTAAGATGTTGACAAGACTGTCAGTACGGCTAATTTTTTATTAAGCTGCACTGCAGCAACTGTAGTAAGCATTTGTTGTTGTTATTTAAGCACATTGTATTTTTTAATGTCCTACTATAAATATTGTTATTTGGTCTCTGCCTGATGGATTTGCAACAGAGATGATTCCCCTTGCCTTTGTTTCAAGAAAGGTGTCTTCTGGTATTCTGATAAATATTCTCTTCCACCCTCCCCCATTCCCTTTCACGGACATTTTTTAAAAGAAAATAAATTTGAGCAACTACTGCCTTGGTTCAGCGATGTCTTCCGCACAGCATTGTTTTGGCTGGACWCTATCCAAGCATATCCCTAAACCAACGGGACAAGATGCAGGTTTGAGTCTTGGGTTTGTGTGATTATTTATATTTTTTTTTAATTGGGCAAGTAACCTTTTAAACAGCAAATACGTGACTRTAGTACACCAGGACACGAAGAGGCTGCGGTGCTTCCTTAAGCAGGGGCAGTTTATGATGTATTGGCGGTTTTCGAGCAGAGTTCTGCCTTGTCCGAATCCCCGGCACCACGCGGCACCCCGCGCCGCCCCGGCCGGAGGGTTTCCCCGCGGCAGGCCGGACCCCGCGGCGGGCGGCGGCAGCCGCGCTCCCCCGGCCAGCGCTCGTCCTGCCGGGCCGGGCTGTCCGCACCCCACACTCCTGCCCGGCCGCTTCCCCCGCTCCTCCCGGGGCAGACGGGAGCAGATATCCCCGGCGGAACCCGTCCGGGGAGAGGGCTCGTTGTGGGCACTGCGGGCTGGCACGCGTGGGTGCGCGTAGAACGGCAGAAGCAGGCGCGAAACAGCCCGCTCGATGAAAGCGGTAAAGTCTGGGGTGAAATGGTAACAGACCGGTCGATTTCACCCTACTGTCGTGCTTTCAATACACAGGAAGCCGTGGCCTTACCTAGAAATCACCGGGGCCCTGTGACACCCGTTTGGCAGTGTTTTATTGGTTATTTCCCCCCCGCGCCTGCGGCCAGGCGCGCAGAGGGGCCACGCGGGCAGCCAAATTCGCCTGTCGGCCCCTGAGCATCGCCCGCGCTGCCGCCGGGCCCGGGACGCSCAGGGGCGCGCAGAGTAAACGGCGGGGGCTACAAAAGCACGTGCCTGCTCCTTCCCGGCCGCCCCTCTCCGCTAACGGCAGCGCTGCGCTCGCACAGAAAGGACAAGGGCGGCTTCGCGAACAGTTGATGTTAGGATCCCCCGGGCCGAAAGGGAGGCGCGGGACAGCGGGCACCTGTCCGCCGGCGCGGCCCCTGCYCCGCGCGTTCCTTGCCCCGGAGCGCAGGGCAGCGCGCAGCGCGGGCGGAGAGCGCCTCCGCGGAGGCGCCGGGCGCGGGCAGCAGGGGGCGCTCCGAGGTTGCGCCTTGGAGCCCGC
>NW_026623499.1:772082-774074 GCF_030028575.1 Malurus melanocephalus | reverse complement strand
CGCACAGGGGGCACACGCGGACATGGGGCACACGCGGGTGCACACGCACACACACGTGTGCGCACACCGGTGTACACCGCACGCACACGCGTGTAGACACACGCGCACATGCGTGTACGCACGCACGCACACACGAGCACAGCCAGGTGTGCGCGTTGCTGCGCGCCCCGCGCCGGTGTCTCCGTGCGTGTGCGTGTGCGTGTGCGTACCATACATTATGCAACTTATTAAACACAACGATGAATTGTCAACATTTTTTTCGCATGTTAGTTCCGCTGATCCGGGCAGGATTTATTTTCAGGTCTCGGGTCCCGGAGCTATAATGCGTGATTTCTTTGCCTTAAATAAAATTGGTCAAATGTTGACAACCTTTAAGCCAATCTAACACTCAAGATTACTGATGGGAAACTAATGAGAAAATATCAGATCGTCCGGCCTGGGGGCTCCTAATTAAATCTTAGCTGATTGAAAAATAAAAGCGGGTTCGGGGGCGTGGGGGAGGAGGGAAGAAGCTCCGGGCTGAACTTTAGCTCTCATTTTACGTGATATTTCCCCAGCCCATCTCTCCCTCTTGCACTTCCCCCCCTCCCTCCCTCTGTAAAACTCTAATATTATTTCTCTGGTTATTTCGAGAGATCCGAATGCGGCTATCATTCCTTGCCCGGTAAACATTAAGGCCTTTAAGCAACGTGATTTAACTAATTAGAAAATTTACATCATTAAGTCTCAGGGAGAGAAAAAAGGAGAAACAAATCTGTCAGTCATTTTAAAAGAGACAGGCCCTATTGAAGTGTGAAGAAATCGGCTCTAATTCAAAAAGGCAATCGGGCAGAAAAAGCCCTCAACATTACCCTGCTAGTTATTAATCAGAAGGGGTTTCCCCCTCTTTCCTTCCCTGTAATGGCAAGAGCTGAAGCACATCGTTAGTTTCTCCTAAAGCTACCGCACAGTTTCCATTCAGGTTTTTTGCCACTCGTCCATGTCCCATATTAATAGCAAGTATTTGTCCATTCAAGGCTCATAGATTTGAAAATGTTTCCGAATTGGATAGCCGAAGCCGCGTAGAAATAAAATAATGAAATAAAGTAAAATAAAAAAAAAAAAAAAAAAAAAAAAAAAAAAAAAAAAAAAAAAAAAAAAAAAAAAAAAAGGGAAAGAAAGCTCCCGAACTCCTAACATCCGCTTTAGTCAAATACAAGGGCTATGTTGCCCCGTCCCCCCACCTAAACCCGCTTGGTGAGAACCCGGTTATGGCTTTGTTTTTCTCCCCTGCCCTGCATTTCTGATACAGACACAAGCCTGAGAGCGGAAAGCATCCGTCGTCGTCCCCCTCCTTTTTTTTTCCCCCCCTAGGGACCGGCTGTGTTTAGTGCCACGCACCAGGCTCAAGCAGAACAATACAAACTTGAGTGAAAATCAGAGCGGTCGGGTTACTGATGCCGGGTCCTTAACGAAGTGGCGCGGGACGCTGCTGGCCAGTGTGGCGAGCGGGGGGACGARCTGGCGGCCCCGCTTTGGGGAGCGCAGCTGGGGTGGCGGCACAGGGAGCTCGGCGGGTGGGGGAGAAATGAAGCAGCTTGGTCCAAACCACAGAGAGGGTTACATCTATCTCTCGCTTTCTCTTGTCTCCTCTTTCAAACGCGCTCTCTAATCCTCCCCTTCCAACTGTTCACAGTGGACTATAGTATAAATAATAAATACATCCTACTCTGCGTTTTCTCTCTCCTAATCTCGAAGAATCTGACAGTCGCTTTAATCAAAGGAGTTTGCACTGGTTCTAAAGGAGTTTGCACTGGTTCTTCATGGAGCTAATTTAAGGAATTTTAAACACGCTTCGGACAAAACCAGGCGATAGGGGCCTATTTCTGATCTCACGGCCCGGGGACGATCTTTCCTGCGGCTCGGGGAATTAACCCCATGTAAGTGCGTTCAAGATCAGCCTCCAGGTGGGAATTTTACTTGACAGTAGCCTGTGAAGAAACAATATTTTGG
>NW_026623499.1:765088-771152 GCF_030028575.1 Malurus melanocephalus | reverse complement strand
TGTAAAAGCAAAGGATTTAGGGTCTGGGGAAGAAGCAGTAGTTAATATTTTAAATAACTATTCGCTTTTACTAGGCACGGAGTGATGCCAAGAGGTTTAAGGGAACATTTTCACAAAATGGTAGCCTTCCTTGAAAAGGAAACTGATCAGATAAAACTTCCTTACTTTCCCTTGTTCGTTAAAAAAAATGCTAAAGGGAAGGAAAGGGAAATCCCACCCTCCCTTTCTATCTTATTTCTGTATCGGTTTTTGGTATTATAGAAGAGTAAAGAAGTTTTTGTTTGGTGGTTTTTCATTGATCAGTCACTCTGAGCTAATGTAATTATCCTCATCAATAGAAGGCTGCAGAGAGAATCATTATGTGGGTGACATTGATAAATGATCACCCAAGAGCTGCCTTTTCTCTTGGGCACCCCCACATATGACCCTCCCACATACACAAGGTAGCCATAGAAACACCTTGAGATCCTCAAACACTGTTGCAAAAGGAAGAATACAGAGAAAGCGAGAAAAATCCAACTTCACACACTTTCTGTCCCTGCTGAAGCCTCCTTCCCATTGCACGCAGCCACTGAGCCGGGCTCAGCTGTCCTGCCCCATGGGTGCGCAGCCCTGTCCCGGCCTCGMGCCCTCTCATGGCACCATATCCAACATTTGGGGCCAGGGGTGTCTTATGGGGTTCTGAGCTTCTGCGCTTTTTAAATATATTGTTTCTTTCTTTCTTTCCCTGGAATAGTTAAGCCACGAGGTTGCAAAGCGCAATACGCATTCTACGCGCATTGCAGAACCCTTTGCATGTAAGAACTAGTTTTAATGGCGCTCTTGGAGATGCACACCAAAGATAGTCACCCTGTCCCCAGCAATGTGGCCCCTGGAAAATGGTTAAACACTAATTATTAGCAGCCTATTATTAGGCCTATACAAGAAGGTTCTGTATTTCTTACTAAGGCAAAGATTTTTTTTTTTTTTCCCTCCAGCCGCAGACACTGTTTTTTGGTTTTTTTTTGTAAGCAAATTCTAAAATACGGAGAACAGTAATTGATTCATAATGATCCATAAATCGATGCAAGGAATGGGGTGAAGGTGTTTATTTTTTTTTAATTCCTAAAGCTGCAAGTAAAGTAGCTTTGACATCGTGTGGGGATGAAGGGGAGGAGTTGTTTAGCCGTGCGAGGTCATCCATCATCACTGTCGCAGAGACTCTGCCCAGAGGACCAACCTCCCTTCTGTCTGTCTCTTTCTCGCCACCAAAACTATTAATATTAAAATCTGCCTGCAAACCTTGCCCCCACCCGCCCCTCATCCCACCCGGTCCTGCTCAGCCCACGGCGGCTGGGCTGCCCAGCCTGGAGCTGGCTCGCTCCCGCGCAGCGCCAGCGGGGCTGATTATTCCCCAAGTGCTGTCAGGAGAGTTAAAAGGCCGGCCCCGTTTCCTTTCGGCTGAGCCCAGGGACGTGGTAGGGGAGACATGTGGGGCGCAGCCATCCCTCCGCGCAGCGGAGCGCTCTCCTGCCGCTCCGAGCCGCGCGGGGACGCGGTCGCGCCTAGGAAAAAGGATTCGGGCGTTTTCCGGGCTCCGTGGGGTTTATTTCCTAGCACAGCCATCAGGCGTATAGTGGGGGCTAGTGGCTCCGGATCGACCCCCGCGAAGGCGCCGCCGGCAGACCCTCAAGCCCTTCGGGAAGCCCGGAAAGCCGCAGGAGCGATGAGGAAACCTACAAGGGAGAGCGGGTCCAGCCCGTGCCCTCGCCGCACCCCTTCCCCTGCCCGGCCCGGCTCCAGCCCCACCCGCTCCCCCCGCCCCGGCCCTCGCAAACCTGGTCTGGGGTAATTTTCTCTCTCTCGCTCTCTCTGCGGCTATGAGTGAAAGGTGGGGAGCGCCCGGCTCCCCCCGGCATCTCCTCTTCGGCCCCGCGGTGCCCGCTCGCTGCGACGGGCAGGGCTCGGGCGGCAGCGCTGCCGGAGGTGCGCTCCCCTCCTCTCTTCGCCTTAAAGACAGCAAAATCTGGAAGAAAAATCCCTCATTTATGGTGACTACAACTCCCAACCCAGACCCGCTCGGCGAAATAGAAATTTGGGATTATAAACATGTGTGTATGTAAACAAAAGGTGTTTCTTCTGTTACCCTTCGTTTCCCACAGCATAAGCAATTTTTATTCAGACTCGAGTATTTTCTTTAACACTATACCGCTGTCAAAACATTATTCCCGTTTTGTTTGCTTTTGACAGCTGAGCAGTTCTTAAAAATACCAAAATCGGAACCTTCCATGCTAAACAGAAAATCTCAGATGGAGAAATCTCTGCACGATATTGTACCTTGGATTTCAGCAAGACATCTCACGGAAAGCAGAGCCCAAAAGGGTGAGAAAAAGAGAAAGAAAATAAAAGACAACACAGCAATTCACATATTTAGTTCAATCTAAAAACAAATAATCTACTATGGATAAATGCTTCACTGTCCTTCTACCGATGTGAGGATGTTTTCTGACATTTCTCCTCAAATTGTAGAGAAAAGATCTGCAAGGAAATAAAGTACTGATTTTAAAAAAATTAAATTAAAAGCCTCCCCTTTAAAGTGCTAACACAAATAATCTTGCCTTATATTCTGCGTCCACAAAAATCAGAGAATTTGGAAATGAGAACCCAGGCTGTGCTCTTCTTATGCAACTGAAGGGTCGATGTGATTTTAACCAGGACAGAGAGCATCGAAGCTGAGCAGGGAATTATAATCTAAATTTCATATGAAAGCCTTATAAGAGACGCCCACAAAGCAGGACCCGATTGCTAAATAAATCCTCACACCCATTTYACTGGCATCCTCCCTTCTGTTTCCAGCAGCGTGGGTCCATTTACTCAGCTCAGAAATTAAACATTAACTGTGAGGCTGAGCCTCTTTCCACATTCCAGAGGTAAAAGTTGTCACTCAAAGTTTATAAAAACACACCGACCAGTTGGAACAATGAGAAAGGAGGAGAAGGGTTACAAATTTACAGATGTTGAAGTTGGTAATTTTTGTTTCCTAGAAAGTTGAGTTAATTACAAGTCCTTTCCCACTCCCCTYCTCCCAGAAATAAAGGCAGGGCTTTCCCCTGCTCCCTGGGCCCCATCCCACTCTTGCTGATTTAACAGTGCCACTGAGGATGCTCAGAGGCTGCTTTTTTAACATTGCTCATGTCTTCCTAATCAAGCTCTTCTTTAGTTCCTTCAAAATGTCAGAAGCTTTAGTTTAAGAAAAAACAAACCTTTTAACCATGATTCTACTCCAGCTATTTGTATACCAAATATCAAATCAACGTTTTCTGCCATTAGCTGATGGTTTGTTGTTTTGGTTCGAGTTTTGGTTGGTTATTTTCTTTGGATTTTTTCCCCTGAAAACAGCTGAAGACAAGAAAAGCAGTAAAACAATCYCGAAAGTTAGGTTATGCAATCCTTACATAGGAAAAATTCCCTTTGGAGTAAAGGCTTCTTTTCTCCTTCTCAAACTTCCAAACTTACTCCTGCAATAAAGCCATTCTTTGCCTCTGAGCTAAATCTCTGGGGCTTAGGTCTGCTGTGCTTATGGATGTACACTCACATACATGTACACACATGGGATTAGCCATCTCATGTCTGGGCCTTCATAACTCAAGCTCAGCTTCTATGTCATTAGCAGGTAGTACAAATATTAGACACATCTCTCTAAAATGCAAGCTGGTAAGACAATGTTTCAGATTTGGTTTAATGTGGCAAAAATCTTATATCAGTAATCAGCAGAAATATATAACCTCAGATGGCTCTCCATTCAATTATACTAGTAATGCCATGACAAGCTTGTTTCTGATTTTTCCAGCCTTTCTTCTCAATGCTGATAAGAAATRTGTTTGAGACATCTCTCATGGTAATTTCAGACTCTCCTAAACATGATTAAAAACACAAAAGCCTAGCAAAAAATCAAAAATGAAATATTTATTACCGCATTTTGTGACTTAACACCTTTTTTTTCTTTTTAAAACATAACGTCACAGTCCTCATACAAGTATTTTAATGTAAATTTTGACAAAGCTTAAAGGTAACAGCATTTTCTTCTAGTGAGGAACACGTGCTGAGAAAGGAAGAATTCATGGACATACAATACCAATTCCACAGCAGATCTGATACTAGCAAAAACATTCTTTTTTTTTTTTCAATTGAGGTAAACACATAGAATATCTAACATGAAACAATTAATAGACCGAACTCTGTACGAAGTTTGTTACAGTATTCTCTTGCTTTTTTTTCCCAAGCTTTGAGTTCATGATAAAGTCCTAGGTTTGGTGCAAAGACCGTTAGTAACTTCTTTCATTGTGGAAAGCTGCCCAACTTTTCGTTTTGTTTTGTCCAAAGCCAAGGCTCAGAACTACTGGAAGAAGCTTCTGCTCTGTTCTGTCTTTTAAATCTTCACCTGCAAGCTCTTTGAAGAAGAGTCCAAAAAAAAATAGATTGGGAGGAATGGGGAGAGACTTAATGAAGCACGAACTATAAAGATCTGTTTGAAACTAAAGGACACATTTTATGAAGGAACAAAATGAGGGAATGGCAAGGCCTTCTTGGAACAGTCTTCTGAGTGATGAGAGACCCAGCAAGACTTTTCATCTTCATCTCCAGGGTAGTTCTTTTCTCACTGGCCAAAACAGGTCTTTCATGGATAGTGACTTCACTGCTGAACCAAAACAGTCATTCTTTTGGGAACAACACACATAGTGTGGAAAACAAGGATTTTTTTTTTCTTCTAAAACTATTTGAGGCAACATAACGGAGTGATCAACAGAAATGTACAAGTTAACTTAGTTCCTATGTTTATACTACAGTAGTTATAACTCTTGGAGTCTTTTTTTTTTTTTTTTCCAGAGGATCTGTACATGGACATATTCATTTCAGTGAGCCCATGGTTTCACATTTGTGTTCTTGTTTTGTTGGTCCTCTGTTGTTGATGAAAAATGACAAAAAGTAAAAAATAATCACAGCTGTCTGGAATTTCGTATTAAGTGTCGACATCTGGTCAAAGTTCAAAAGTCTTAAAATAGTTTCTGTTTGTTTTTGTTTTGTTTTTCCCTTGAGTTCCCTTATACTACTGGGCATGAAGGTCCATAACCTGTCCACCAACACTGGGGTCTACAGAATTTAACATTGTGGGGCTCTGTGCTGACATGGTCATTCCAGGGTGGGAAGGGGGTCCTCCGTGCATCATCATGGCCGGGTGGTGGGGGTGACTTGGCAAATATGAATGGATTGGGGGTCCATGTCTTAATTGAGTAGGGTGTGGGGTCATCTGGGGAGGAGTGTAACTTGGCTGTGCCATACTCATACCCATAGGACCACCCTGAGATACGTAGTCCCCTGGCATGCCTTGCAAACCTAGACAAAAAAGGGGAAAAAAAAGCAGGTCAGATTCCTCAACATTTTTACAATTTACCCATCTAAAATGAACAGGAAAAACAACAGACACTGCAAATCTTCCATCTAAAATTAGCTGCAGATTCTTGCCAATGTTTGCAGACATTCAAATTCTAGTTTGCATTTAATTTGATCATTCAGCAGGATAATGCACATAACAGAACTAAATATTGAGCACAACTGAGTATCACAAAATATAAGTGTACTTTAAAAAAAAACCCTAGTGGGTGAATTCCTACGGTAAATTTTACAAAGACGCTGGCTATATGTAAAGACTTGTCAATTGAGCATAAATATATGATTTGCTTCTCTTTGGTATTTTAAAAATGTAAAAGGCTATATCCTGTCTGGTTTTGCTAAGCAGTATCAATGCAAATTCCACACACAGATCAGTGGACCCAACTGCATAAATGAACAAAACTGAGATACCAACAAAAGTCCTGATCTTTGAAGTGCTAAGCAACTCCTGAAAGAYGCTGAATGCTTTCAACACTCAGTTAAGTCAATGGGGTATGCTGCTGCTCAGTACCTTAAAGGTTTAGCCCTAAAAGTACATGTCATGTTTTTCTCCTAGAACAAATCTTAAAATCCTATTATATCATTACGGGCCAAATCCTGCTGCCTTATTCACGAGGCCCATTGAAGTCAGTGG
>NW_026623499.1:710088-760088 GCF_030028575.1 Malurus melanocephalus | reverse complement strand
GAGCTTGTAAAGGCGAGGGTCGTTTGGAGGTCAGTGCCAGCTGGGGGCCACCTCTGTGTCCGAGTGGGGACACCCCGTACAAGGCGACCGCCTGCCTGCCCTCAACTCAGGCACCTTTCAACTCGTTAGAAACCCCTAGTCACAGGTACATGTGGTTAATATTAGGCCCAAAATAACCTTTTTTTTAATCTCAAACTGGGGCGGTTGCTGAGGCTTTTGAGCTCTGGTAAAGGCAGTTAGTTGGCWGCAGAGCCTGGATTTAATTTTGCTGGTAATCCAAAAATAAGTGCTTGCATTTTTCTTATTAGCTTAATGTGCAGCAATCCACATCAGCACAAGTTAAGCTAAATTAATTTCCCTAAAATAATTTTCAAACTCGCCTACTCTCAGAATATCTTTGAAAAGAGGGCAATTTTCTATCACTTGGGAGCCACACTTGTTTTTGTCCCTTCTCTTTGTGTTTGAGAACACTTTGGAGCCTTCGCGCAGGTTTTGTGTGCTATTTCACAGCTCAGGCTTTCGCCTGGTGACCCTTAAGGAGTGCTAATGAAGTCGAATACTAGCGTTTAATCCTCTTCAGAAATACTAACATGCCCATCATCCAAAACAGCCTCCAATAATTGCCATTGGGCCCGATCCAACGCCTAGCAAAGTCTTTCAGTCAGTTAACTGAAAACTAAGTTCATCTGCTCATTTAGTAAATTGCTAGCCTTTATATAGCATCAACTTCGCAAGGCCTTTTGTCGTCCTTCCCTCACTCCCTCCCACCCTCTGGTTAAATTCCTTTGCAGATAACAAAGGACGATGGCACACCTTCGATTGCACCTTCTGTGATCACAGTCGTGAAAATTTCATTAGGCAGATGCATAAATGCTACAAGTAACACTAAAGTGCTCTTTTGCATCTCTCTGTTTACATCCAATAGACATCCTTTATTTTTTAGGAAAAGTATCATTCAGTTGTCAGAAATGTCATCCTATCTCAGAATTAGTCATGACTTCAGATATTAAAATAAAAACTCAGACACAGTCAATATACTTGTTTACTCCCTTCTGTAGCACAGTGAAGGCATCTCCTACCCCAGTGCTGTGACTGTGAAGTGTGTTTCCGTCCTCAGAGACAGAGGTCCCCGATAGGACTTATTTGTTGAGCTGCTTTCCAGTAAGGTTGTTGCACTGACCCAATGGAGCTTGACCTGAACCTCCTCCATCCAGCACGCCTTTTATCAGCTAAAGTTAAGGCCAATAGAGATTAACGGGAAAGCCTGATAAGACTGTTTTCTCTTCTCTTATGAGCTTCTAATGGTGTATACAGATGGCAAGGTTTTAAAGAATGGAATGAACACTTATTTAGGCCTGTAAAAAATCACAGAAACAACCCCCCCACATGCACACACTTTCCATCTTACTAACCCCTTTTCTTCAACCAGGCCACTCTTCAGGAAAACCAAATTGCTCTTTCGTTTTTTTATTTAAATCCCAACCACTTTTATTATTTACATCTGGTGGTCCCCTTATTTATGTCCCTCTCCACTTCCCTGCACACACACCCCTGCTCACAGGGCTGCGAAGCATTATGGGCCTTGGCTCTCAGCAGGAGAACTCCACACTGTCTTCAAACAAATAATTAAGGGGAAGGTTAAAGGTTCACCCAGAGGTCATATCTTTGGATACTCCTCAGAAAGTTTACATTAGTAAGAAATGGGTGCCCTCTGAAGTGTTCTTTCAATGGGCTTGCACAACAAGCAGAGCATTAAGAAAATTCTATGTCCTTAAGGGTTTTAGGTGACATCTGCTTTACCTATGAGCACAGAGATTGGGATACTGTGCTCCAGCTTTACATTATTTGACAGTCTCCACAGACTAAGTCTTTGGAATAGGTGTTGAAAACCTTGTCTTACCCAGCCATTCACCCCTAGAAGTGCCTGGCCCTATTTTGTCCCATTGATGTGAATAAAACCAATTTTCATTGCAAACTCTACCTAAAGGCAATTCACTGGTTGTTTTGGAAATGGCACTTCAAGCCCTGATAGTGAGTTCTTCATATTTGTTTTCCTATTGCAAAAAAAAAGAGCAATAAAAATGATACAATTTGTCTCGTTACAACTTGTGAAAAATAGTGCCTGGGTTTGGTTTCTGATTTCATTATTTCTCCATTTTTCTTTTGCACATCTGCGTAACAGTAGGTGCAAACAATGTCCTCTAGACAGGCAACACTTAATCTAGAGAGAAGATACACTGATATATACTTGGAAAGATATAGGAGCACCCAGCTAATTTTGAAATTCTATTTCTATGGCTCCTCTGAAAAATCTGGTTCACAAATGGCATCAGTTATACCAACCAGTGGGTATGTCTGAAAAATGACACATCAAATTATTTATATTTGCAAGACTGCAGGTGCAAAACAGACATACATTTCAGGTGAAGCTAAAAATCAAATCCTAGCTTCATTAACAGTAGCTACATCATGTAATGCATCGGCACAATTGGTAGACAAGGGCACAGAACGCAGTGTTTGTGCATTATTATTTATTTCTTATAATGCTCCATAAATATGCACAGTGCATAATAGAGACATAGAAAACAGAGCCCCTGCCCTAGCCTTTACATTTTTTGAGGGCTTTTTCTGAATCTCTTGGAGAACCATATCCAGGGCCAAAGCAAAGCAAAATATCACCTTTTGCACAGCACTTCATTTTTTCATTACAGAAACATTGTGATGTTATTTTGGCACAAATGTCTTCAAAAGGCRTTAAGAGACAGGTGAAAAAAGAGAACACCAATGCCACTGTTTTCAGCATTATTTGGAACCCTATAAAAGAAGAATTCACAGCTCTGCTCCTGACACTAATTGCTCACCTTGTTCTTATCCTTCACCCAGAGGCCAAAGATTGAATGGCCTGAAAAAATGAGTAAAATCTATCATAAAAGACATGGATTTCTTTGTAAGTCTGCTGTTAATAGTAATTCATATTATTTGGATGATAGCAGCAGTTAGAGGACCCAATGAAGCTCAGTCTCACTCCACCCCATGCTTCACAAGCATACTGTCCAAGAGAACTCAGAGTCTGAACAGATTTCCAGGCAAAGCCTGGGGGAGAGCAAAGACGCCTTCTCCCTGTTTGCAGAGGGGAACAGAGACAGAAGGAGATTAAGTGACAAGGCCAAAGTCATACAAGAGATCTTTGGCAGAGCCACACACCCAACATAGATTTCCTCAGTCCTCTTTCAGCTCTCCTACAATCTGCTATCCATATGCTATCTTTCCTTTGTTCCCCCAGCTTAGCAGTCAGGCACACTGGCAGGGGACTGCAAAGAGAGCTCACATTGCCACTGTTTGTGCCTTACCTGCTGTGTAGATAAAGAGGGGTCATCAGCCTCCAGGGCTGCGAGGCAATACCTTCATAAACTCTACATTCATATGGTACTTGGTCCTCATTCCAGAATGATAAATGAGGTGTGTAATGTTGAGAAATACATGTCATTGACATAGCAGGCTCAATAAAAAACTCACTTCCAGCATTTTGCAAATGACAGATTACCCACCTTGCTTATTCAAACAATAGCCACTCGAAAGATTTTTTGCATCTTGTATTTTTTCTTTAATTGCTAGCTAAAGCAACCATATCTATTTCCTATAGCCAGTCTGTCTTTCTCACAAAAGTAGTTTTAGTAACTTTTGCAGGCRAGTTTACGAAAGCACAAATTAACAAGATCTGGCTCAAAATGTACAACAATATGAACTTYTAAAGGAAGCAATTTCACTTTTATCTGTTTATGGCAAAAAACCAGTAGAGCAGTAAAAGTGCTCTAGTGAATACGCAATGTAGTCTGGTGATTTGGCAGCTCTAGTCCTAATTGGTTCCTACCATTGATAATTAGCATGACAATATAATCATAATATATGCATTTAATCACGTCTTCAAATAGAGACTTAGTTTTCTTTGTCCAAAATAAATATGCATTCTGTACTTTATAGAAAGCCTTGTAATAAATCTTCTTTAAATATTTATCATATTTTATCTCACAACAAATTATATTAAACTCAAATTTGCATAATAAATTTTATTTTTATAATAAATAATGTCCACATAAAATCACAGAGACATATTTCTGCAAAGTGCAAAGAGAATAAATAGCAAATAATGATCTCTTAATCTGCTTGTTCAAATCTGGCACACTCAAAAATAATTTTGCTGGTTTTTCCATTGTCTTTTTTATACATACTGTACATATATTTTGAAACACTGTGACCACACCATAACTGAATCTGCCTAGGATTAGTTCTTGAAATGAACTGTTAGAGACTGTACCGATTGGCAATCAGAAACATCTTCAGCTTTACTTTATGGCTATCATGGAAAATTCACTTTAAGTATGTAGGGTCACAACAGGTCTTGTTTCAGGAGGATGAAGTGCATGAATGCTTAGGAAACTGTAATTCATTCCCAACTTGGGGTCTAATCTGAACTCAGGCAGAAAGTGATATTTAACTCCTGTCACTTTGTCTGTATGTCTAATRTCTTCTGTGAGATGAACTGGTGCCAAACTGAACCAGTCCCGCCCCAGCACCATAGACTGCTCCCCATGAGAAACTGAGGAACAACATGGAGCCACCACATACAACTCAAAACTTCAGTGTCAGTCTTCAATCTGGATTTCCACTTAAAATATCCATCCCAGAAAACGAGGTGCTAAAATATTGAATTTATTTAACAAACCAGCCACTGCATAAATCGGTTCTCAATTCTTTATGTGAAAACGAGAGAAATAAACAAATTTGTGAGATGAATTCACAATCAGTTCTCTAAGAGGATTAATGACAAGGAAAGTTATGACTAAATTTTAGCCCAAGACACTTCTGCTCTTAGATGTGAAAAGTTCTGACAGAAGTACTGAATGAACATTGTCATAGACTTAGCAATAATAAAAACACAAGTAACAACARCAGCAGCACTACTTTGGGGTTAGAATTGTTTGCTTTCTGCCATCTGAATGAAAAAAAAAAAAACCTAAAAAAAAATTCAGATGCTCAGGGGAACAATTTTGCAAGATTTTTTCAAAAACCTGCCAAATGTAGATGAGAAGCCCAACTCTTATTAAACCTACACAAATGGGAACTGAACTTCAGGAATAAATAGGATCTAAGCACCTGCTTCAATGTTTTTGCTGAGTAAGAGTCTAAGAATGCATTCTAAAAAATAATCCAAATGTTTTCACCTWGGATGGGGAAATAAATCTTTGCCTGAATGATATTTCAGTATTTGGACTATGAACATTTCAGTGTTTAGTTCAAGTGCATATGCTACACTGATTCCTTGTTGCCCAAGAATGCCCTAATTTTGAAGGGAAATTAACCAATGCAAGAGTCACAAAAAATGTGTTCCTAAGTAACCTAGAAAATTACTTCTTTTCCAGGCAGAAAAAAATAATTTTATAAGTTGTGAGCTTCTCAGAGCAGTCTAAAAAAATGCATTAGAAAAGACTAATTTGCAGAACCACTTTTATCAATATCCACCCCCCTGCCTTTACAGCAGGTCTATCACCTAAACTTTTATCTGAGCAAGTAAAATCTATTTATCTTAGTTTATTTAACTTCTCCCTCCACTATGTATTCTAAACTGACAGAATTAGGTTTAGGCGCCCTTCACTATGTGTATGTACAAAAATAGTTGGAAAAGCCCTTGTTTATGCTTCACTGAATCTCTGCCACACCTGGTTACCGACTCATATTTGCAGCATTCCTTATAGGAAATTAAAAAAAGCTGAGTTAGTCACCTGGAAATGAGCCATCTAAATAAGGCTTCCCTAAGTCATGAATATTGAGAAATGGAGTCAGTTATGCGATTGCTGTTGAGAGGAAGCGGGAGGGACAGGCAGGTTTCGTCCCTGGCAAAGCATCACCTAGTTTTGGACAGCCTTGTTAAAGAAGGGRGGTTAAGGGCTGTTTAAACCCACTTTCTAAAGCTAATTCAGATTATTTGACATCTGTCAAAGGTGTGATTCAAAGGATCTAAGTCAGCATCCACGTTTAGTGAAGAGAAGGATCCAGAAGATGACAGAGAGCAACTTAGCTGGGTGCCTGAGGCAGCCTGAGGTAGGTGCTAACTATCCCAAAGACTTCTGCCACATCTGCTATGTTTATGTTGGACCTCCTAAAAATACGTCATGCCATTTGGGGCTGCCAGTTGTTGGAAATCATGATTTTGCTCATCCTGTGACTGTGAGACTGTCCTAAAAAAAATCAGAAATTTAAACATCGCTCTTCCCAGTGTTTACTTTGAGAGTTTTTCAGTCATTGCACCACATTTTTAAAATGCTCTTCTCAGCCACAAAATCTAGAAACTTGAGAAGATTCTCACAACCATTGTCTCCTGGAGCTGGGACCACGAGTTAACATGAAATAACTTGAGCCTTGAGATAAAATCATGAGAATTGGCAAGRCGGGCATCTATTCACCTCAGAGAAAAATGCGCCTCGTTAAACGTGTAACTCTCGGTTACCAGATTACTCCTTGGGAGCGCGTAGGAACGATTTGGCTGTGCCGAGGAAGGTCCTGGTGGCTGTCACGGCAGCACCCTCGCTGCCTTCGCCCCGGAGCAGGGGTTTGTGAGCASGGCCGTGTCCGG
This sequence comes from Malurus melanocephalus, assembly GCF_030028575.1. Taxonomy (NCBI): domain Eukaryota; kingdom Metazoa; phylum Chordata; class Aves; order Passeriformes; family Maluridae; genus Malurus; species Malurus melanocephalus. The sequence continues at coordinate 753,457 of NW_026623499.1, read as the reverse complement.
CAGGGCGGCCAAGGGCCGAGCCGCAGCCGGGGCTCCCCAGGGCTCCCACGAAGCCCAGGCTGCCCTGCCGCCCGTGCCCCACGGCCCCGCGGCTCCTCGGGAGCAGCGGCGGCCCGGGAAGAGCTGTCCGTCCCGGGCGCAGAGCTGGGCTGGCCTCCTGGTCCGGCAGGGTGGCCCCAGGGGAGGCCTCCCGCTGTGCAGCAGGGCGCCATGAGGTGGGGCCAGAGCGCCGCTGCCGGGCCGGGGGTGCCGCTGCCCCGCGGAGCCAGGGCCCGGCCCGCAGAGCTCGCTGCGAACCGCGCCGTGCCATCCCGCCCACACACGCCCCTGCCGCGGCTGGGCACAGCTTTCCACACCAACTCCTAGCAAGCCTAAGAGCGGAAGTATCACCCCTAATTCCACTTTAGGTTCCTGGTGGGAAACAAGCGCCTTTTGGTGCAGGCCACCTGAAGCCACAGAACACACGCCGGAGGTGGCTGTTCCTCTTTTGACAGTGCCATCAGGTTATTAATATATGKTTTTTTTACCACGCACCGTAAAAATGATCTTTTAAAGATACTCGAAAGGAAGGGAGGAGACAAACAGACACACTTCCTTAGCTATTCATATCTTACAGATAAAATGCAAACTCAATAGACGCAAGCCGTAGTATTTAACCTCATCCTGTACTTGATTTATTGCAGATGGGAATCAACTAGAAACTGAATCACTTTGAAATTTTTACTACTGACATTAAAATTCCAAGTCTGTRTACATAWGTCTTGTGGAGATGCTGAATACAATTTTAGCTAATTTGGCATGCACTTTGATTTGCTAGCACTTAGACATTCATGTTAAAGGTAGACAACAAATCTATAAAATGATAAGTAACTCATGCATTTAAAGATGTGTTAATTTGTCATTTTAAACTCCAAKGAAAAGATTTTCAAAACTAATTAGGGTCCAACAGTCTTGAAAACACAATCAGGAGTTGAGGGGCCTCATTTTAGGTAACTTGTAAAAAACCAAACATGTAGTTTTTTAATAATACCACATTAAAGTATCTTTCACCTATTTTTAGCTTATCAATATTTAACATATTAATTTTAAAAAAAATCAGTTCTAAATTGACCAAAAATGGGAGTTGTCAACAAATTTAGTATCTGTTTAACTTCCCTGATCAAACAAGATTAAGGCACTAATTCTCCATCTTACTTTTCGGTGGAAACTACCTAAGTTGYGTCTTGCCAAAAATGCATAAAGGTGTTTAGCAATTATGTAGTGGGTACATTTGAAGAGATCAAGGTGCACTCACATGTCCTGTGCTATGGATATCTCTGATTAGCTTGTCATCCACTCTGAAGAAGATGTAGCCCAACTCTCATATACTATATAACAGGCCAGCTGTTAGCTGTCTGTCAAGCACCTAAAGTGGACAAGTAGTCCAGGAGCAAAAATGTCACTCCTTTGATCTGGCAAGGAGCAGCTGCTGATTTATAGAGTAGGACTTTGTTCTTCCGTTCTATTTTACTTTCTTTCCTAAGGCAGAACCACAAAATCCAGGAGAAAAAAAAAAGTGCCATTCTCTGCAACATCAACAAGCTCTGACAACTGCAACAGGGTTTTTCTTGGCCCTAACAAAGCTCTCAGGCATCTCCTTTGACGCTCACATTTTTTTTTTTTCCTTCTTCTTTTTGCAATGCGGTAGTTATTGTTTAATTCAGCTTCTGTAAATGGAATGGACTGTGGCCAGCAAGCCTGGGGCATAAACACACCTGTATGAAAGAAGCCTTATTGTAGCAACCATCTACAACCAACCTGCACATGCACTACCAGTTCGTGAGTTCAGAAGGAATGTTCCATTTTCCCTGACAGTAAATTTTGCCTTAAGATAACTATTTCTTGTACCCACTGTCCTGTCTTGACCATGAAGCTTGTATACTTTTTCATTGTTATTAAAATCTAAAGAAAAAAAAATGKTTTTTTCTACATGTCAACCAGGGAACGTCAGGAAATTGGATCCAAAGAGCCCACTTTAAAAAAACCACAGCCAAAATATATTTATAGAAACATGCTGCTGAAAGTTTGAAAACTACAATCCTAAAGGTGTCTGTTCTGTTTCAGACCAGTTGCAAGCACCTCCAGCTTGTGCTGCTGCAGATCCTCCTCAAAAAAATCATTTGGCCAAACAAGAACTCAGTTAGAAATAGTATTTGATGCAACCAACTAGACTGCATCAGACTCTGCCTGCCCAGACTCAATGCTCCATTTGTTCTGTTAGAAGGTGCTGAGCAGATTCTGTGGGGTGATCAGTTACTATACCGGCTGTTAAAGTCCTGCCTCACCCATTGGTATTGCAAGAGAGTTTTTCTTTATTTCCCATATAATCTGTTTTCAAGTTTATTAGCTAAAATCTCAAACCTACAGGGCACAAGAAAAGGCTGTAGTATAATGCTGCTGAGGAGGAGAGAAGCTGTGTATTTGACCCTGGTTTGTCTCTACACATATGCTGTGTTCACATTTCTTTATACTGTAACTTTAAAAACAGACAAAAAAGGATTACAGAAATAAAGATGGGAAGAGGTGAGGGTGGTGGGGGCAACATCATGACTACAAGATCTTTTGCGTATGTGTTAGCTTGTGGAAATAAATAAGAACTATTACAGCCAGAGCCCTAAGGGAGGCAGGAGAATGATGATGTACAGGATAGTATAAAATGATATATTAAAAACTGTGCTGTCAGTGGAACAATAGAATATTAAGCAAAAGTCCATAATTATTGGTAGATATTTAGCTGTAGACATCTTTCTTTGGTTGGTGGGTACTAAAGTATACGTGAGAGGAAAGAGAACTAGTTAGGCAATTAGAAGTAATGGGCATAAATAATACACTATGTATAAATACATTTCCCCCTTTCCTATGTTACAGCTTTTGCCCGGATACACCTAATAATCTCTCAATAAGTCATACCTACATGCTGATATGCCTTGTGTTTTGCTCTTTCCTCTGTCTGGATATTGGAGATTCTGCTTATGTAAATCTCTCTTTCTGCAGATGCAGGTGTTAATATTTTCCCTTGAATTTTTACAGTAGTGGTGGCAAGACTTTATCAAACCAGGGGGCCTAATGGCTTAGTAGTTAAAGATGTGTCAACACTACAGACACCATGAGACTGCAGCCTGCCATGTTATGGAATATGTGTTTCACGGTGATGATCTTGTAGCAGGTCAAGTGTGGGACAACTATTAAGTACACTAAAATGAAGAGGTAAATATACAGATCTTCCCAGTGTCATACTGGTGAAACCTTTGCTCTCTCTCATCCCATCTTGTGCTCTCTGTATTCCACATGAATCAGGGGAAATGTTCTATAAGCATTTTTGAGAGTTTGTTACATATGAAAATGTTTCATGGATCCTTGTGTCTTAGTTGTAAGCCAAACTAGTTTGGAATGGAAAAATTAAAAACCTCTGTGAAGCTGTTTCCCCAGCCTATCACTCTGTATGCCAGGGTCTCAAACTTTCTGACCAGTGCTTCATCTCTCCAAGGTTCAGTCTTGCTCCCTGGCCTGCCTTGCCCACTCCCCAGAGATAATTGCAAAGTACAGCTGGCAAGTCAGTGATAAAGCTTGCTGGTGCTCTGCAAGGGTCCTAGATGGTCAGACATGCTGTGATTGAGGACGTATATGTGAATGTTGCAACRTCTTGTCTCTCTTATTTGAACAACCTTCTGTCTTCTGAAGCAAGAAAGCTGAAGGTTTGAAAACCCAAACCATGAAGGTTTGTTCTTTTGAAAGCATTTGAAAGGCTGGGTTCCTCTGATTTCAGTGGCTTATGGGCACAGCAKAGTTTTGGAGAAGCCTGTGCTCAAGTGCATCACATTTCAGTTGTTTGCTTTCCCAGCTATAGACAGGTCTGTCAGTGTATTTTTCTTTCTTCTGTTAAAGGATGGGTAGCTGGAGAAGTATTTTTTTAATGCAGTCATTGCCACTTAAATAGCTCATGTGAAAATTAAATCCTGCRACAGAAAGAAACTTGACACTGTGCACGTATTTTGTTAGTCAAAACTATCTAAGTCTGTAATGTGTTCTACTATCCCATATTTTGCATACAATTGAGATATTTGTCATGAAGTGAAACTCAATCTGTAAAACCTATCTAATATTTACCTTTCTTTCTTTCTTTATGAGAGCAGTTTGGAAACTGTGTGTGATCTTACATAATTTTAATAACTGGTTGCTGATGGATTTTAGTATTAAGTGACTGTTCTGTCTGATAGGATGTTGAGGCTTAATTTTCAGAATTTTACTAATTGTTCCTACACTGCGTAGGGGTAAAGGCATCTAAGAATATGTGTATAAACCTGTATATGAGCCCACATAACTAGTATCAGTGGGGCCATATCCAACAATGTTCATCACTTCATCCTGGTCTAGTAAAGCACCAAGATATATAAGGCAAATTTTCAATTTTTCTGTTATCTTAATCATCATAGGCCCTGTAAAGCTAATCCGAAATGTTCAGTGAATTTCTGAGTTACAAGGCAATATTAGCAAAGAGATGTTGATACTAGTGCCTAAATTGTAGGTGATCTGCTCTCAGAGAAATTTCTGTCTCTGGTTAGATGTTCCAGAAACCACCAGAAGGTGGACTTAGATACCTAACTACATGTTTTTTGGTTAAAAATTACTTAACATTGAAAATGCCTAAATTCTTTAGGCTTCTAGATTTCTACTTTTTAAGAGCCCATCCCATCATCATTTTTGCTGCTTTTGTGTTTCCTAACAGTCAGTTACTTTCTGCAGTAACCATGCTCTATCTCCAAGTTAGACAATCACAATTCCTATGGGTCCTCTTAGAGAGACATCTTAGGACAGGCCTGCTCTTCCTTATAATAACACAGATAAATATCTTTCCTTTTTAGCTGACATCATAATTATTTGTCTGTTTATCTGGAAAGAAGGAGATCAAGTTTTGCCTCCCTATCCTGCTTGATTGGGAACACATTCTTGAGCATGGGTCCATCACATTCTAAAAGAGTATCTGAATCACCCACAATTCAAACAAAGTAAACAAACCCCTTCATTTCATGTTCCGAAGATGTTCCACCTGAATTAGGCAATTATACAGTCATAATTAACCGGCACTTAACTTTCACACTTATGAAGTTGGAGCCTTAACCAAGGGGCTGTACAATCAAGCCCATATTCTTAATTAATTTGTTCTACTGACTAGTTGTTACATACATAAAAGAACTGGAAATCAGGAGAATTAGAAAGGCATGATAGTGAAGAAGTGTAAAGATGAAGCTTTATATTCAATAGCCCATTGATTGGGAAACTCAACTCAATTGGAACAGTTAAGACATTRATTCAAATCAAGATGAAGAGAAGACTTGCAAACATATATTCTATTTAACAAGTGAATTTTCTAGCCAGTGAACCATTGAGGATAGCATTCCATCCACACCATTTGACTCTTGTGGAAAGCCTGGTATGGCTGATGTATGACAAGAACTTTGGCTGAGTTTGGCCCTTGGGGAAATACAGTGAGGCAAAGCTGATTTTGTGTTGAAAGTTGTGTCACTGTGGAACACGTTACTGTCTATTTATCATTGTATAGTTATTTGTGTTTCTGCTCCTCTGTTCTGGAATGATCTAGATGATGCTGGAAAATTCAGGGGCGGCAAAAGGCAAAGATTAGCTTAAACTAAAGGTTGCRGGGTTTGAGCTTGACACTTATATGCAACTCAAATGTGATACATATCTAACAAATCCAAATATATTAATGAAGAAATATTTTATAAAATATGCTACGCAGATATTTTATTGTGGCTTCATTAGTATACAAGCCAATATTATAAAAACAGTTTCATAAGAAGTTCAAACCAAGTTTTGCAGCATCTTTAACCAACCTTTGAAAGAAATACAAAATTTAAAGTCAGTAGCAATATTATGTGAAACAAAAAAAAGCCAGAGATAGGAGAAAAACATGCACCAAGTTCACAGGTGGCATCTTCAAACACAGTAGTTCAGCATCATAAGAATTTAAAAATTCTTATGATTGTGTGCATAAGAATTTAAAAATTAATTTGATAAGAAATTAGCTAAAAATGAAACATAAGCAATGCTTTTATTCTAATTCACTGTCCAAACTGAAGAAAACTTCGGAAGATAAATTAGAATTTCACTTTGAATTATTAAAACTGTCAATGATATACTTTCCTAGGAACAATCAAATCTTTAATTTGACTATGAAAATCTTGTAGCATTTAACTATTTTGGAAATTGAATGCGCCTTTCTACCTGCAAATTTGTAAACTTGCATCTATGTAAAACAGAATAATAAAAGTAACAAATACAGACACCCATTTAGAATGACTGATGAAGGATAATTAAGTTTCCATTTCCTTTTCTTGATTCTTTTCCAGTTGTTATAATCAGTCTTTCCAGTGTGACTATATTGTCATCCACAATTTTTTTAGCATCATTATAATCATAAAAGATATCCTTTATATCTTTATAAATCACGTGAAATTTAGCAGACCCTAGTAATGCCACCTCTGCTTTAATCCTAGTAAATCCTAGCCTTAAACATCATAGTCTGTGGTGTCTCACCTGAGTTCTCAGAAACGTTTCAGGAAGTGCATTAGCTCTATGAGTCAGTGAAATAAATACAAACAAATATAGTGGTCAATAGCAAAAGAAAAATTTAGCACTCTAAAAGGATTTTGATAGAAGCCTGAGTTGAAAAATCCAGCTATATTTTATGTATGTCCCTTAACCACCAATCAGTTTTGCTGACATGAGTTRTCCAGTTAGCTTCCTAATTTTCTATGCCTGAAAACACATGTTCCCAGTAAAAAAAAATGTATCTAGAGGACCTGTATTCCTTTAGTTCAAGAAACTAGGGTCTATAAAAGAACAAATATGAAAACATCATAACGTGAAGTTCTACAAATTTCATGTTCCATGTTCCTGATTGCTAGGACAAATATGATGCAAAGATGTGCAGCTAAGATGGGTACCTACACTTCAAGTGTAGCAAAAACATAAAAAATTGGAAAGGGAAAACCTTTGTGGGCATGTTTTACATCCAAACCAAAACCCCCCTTTTAATCATTCTGCCACATTTATTCCAAGTGCTACCAAGATCACACTGKTTTTTTCCAATATAGCACAGGCCTRTAATAACTGCTTAAGCATGCCATACAGTATTAATCTTCCTCATGAACTCTGTCCCAAACCAGTTTCCATGGAGAGAAATTAAGAGGTATGTACAGGAAAAGGAGAAAATACATGGCTAACCAATGATACAGAAAGGCTCTTTAGATACAGAAAGGCTCTTTAGAAGGGAGCTGTGGTAGAGAGGAAGCATTTTTCAACTGAGATTGCTGAACTGAGGGGAGGACAGCACTAGACAAAATGAGAAGAGACAAGAATGGGGGAGGGAGGGGAAGAGAAATCTATGCTGAGGTAGGTTTCAACAATTTTTTTGCAGAAGACAATTTTGAAACTGATCCAGAAAAGGATGGAGGAAGGTTGCTGAAGTGCCCAAAGTAAGAGGTGATTTTTTTTTTTTTTTAATGTGTTTGTGAAGCACCAGCATTTGATACATTAAGGGGGTTGACAAACTGGGACTTCAGAGCCCTGGGAGAAGGGAACTACAATTGTCAAGGTGGGAAGAGATGAAGGCAGAAGCAAAAAGGACATGTTGTTGAAGTGGAAAGAGGAAGGGAGTGGACAYTGTAGGTGTGAGAAAAAAAACACTAGGAACACTAGGAAATGCATGTGGGTTTGGGACAGTAGGAATAAATGTGTGAGGAGTATAGAGAAGTAAAACTCATATTTAAAAATTTTACTCTGGGTTCACTGTCAATTTTGTTTGCCAGGTTATTGACCTGTATAGATAAAACAGTACTAAAACATGAACTTCATTTAGACACTACTCTGTTTAGTGTAATAGTTTGTTAGCCAAGAAATCTGCAGTAGCTGTAGCTGCATCTTGTTCCATCTCATCAGTAATTTTAACTCTAATGGTTAGTGTGAAGCTTTACACAGTATTTTAAAGTGATACTTTCCTCCCAGTTCTTGAGTTCTGTTTTGTTTGTTCCTTTAACATCTAAATAATTTACCCTGAGAATCATCACAACACAGCTACACTTTGGAACAGAAGATGTGAATATGGTCCTGATAAACCTCTGCAATGTTAGTTAAAAAGTCCCCCAAACAAACCACAAACACAAAATGTAGCTTCAAACGCGTAATGATTGTCTATAATCAATATCTTTCTCTGGAATATAGTCCACAGAACCAAGGACTGAAACAGTGTGCATCTCTGTGAGAGGAAAGCCTCTRCATGCCACCAGTTGTTTATCCTCTCTGTTTGTTGTGTGAGGAGCATGAAGTAGGCTATTACTTATGACTGCTTTAAACTGTGCCCGCCTGCCCTATGACTTTCCCAAAGTCCCCAGGATGAGGTTGGCATTATAAAGAGTTTGATTTCTCTAAGCAACAGTTATTCAGACTGACATCACCTATTCATTTACTAAAAACTATACAAAAAATTTAAAAAAAAAAAGCCTCAACTGTTGGACTTACTTAAGTCTGAAAAGGCAGCTACACTATGATTACCACCAAGTGCACACAACCTGAGCTCTATGTTGGCTTATTTAAAATTACTGTTTTGCTGTGATGGGTTGGCAAAACGATTTATAAAATGGTGGGTTGAAAGTAAGAGAATTCCCACTAAAAGCTTATTCTTTTCTTTAAATGAGAGTGAAAAGAGTAGGACTGTTTGAGTTTGGACCACTTATTACCATTGCACATTTGTCTTTCTTAACTTCTATTAACTGATTAGATTTCCCTTAGAAGTAATTGTGCATTGATAGATAATTGTATCATTGTGGCTTCTTATTGGGGAAAAGTATTACATCCAAACACTTAAGACAGATAAAACCAGATGGATGTATCTATCTGTCCATCAATCTCTGTACTCAAGGAGCCTTTGGGTATTTTTAGAGAATTTAAATCAGTTGCAAACAAAAGGGGCATTTTAAAGAAGGAAAATACACTTAATTAATAAGATGTCAAAATTATTTTATTGTCAACATCCACAATATCTGTGACACGGTGATATTGTGTAACTTCAATACTAGTTCTCAGAACCATAATGAGTTGCTATTAGAAAAAGCAGGGACTTATTATTAGTATCCCTACAGAGTTACCTTCTAAATTATTTATACTCGCAACAATTTCACGTAATGGCAGTTTTAAATTCAAGCAAACAAAGCAAATCACACAATAAAGAGAGGGGAAGAGAATTGTACAGAAACCCTTTCTGAATGTATGTAGTTAGAAAGGCAAGTCAAACAAACTAATCAGATTTTGTTTCCTACTCATGAGATTCTTATGAGATTTGCAATAGACAGCATCAAAGCTTTCTGGGGTTGTGTCACCTCGATAAAGGATTGAACAGCGGTGTATCTGTTTTATGTCTCACATCTAAAATGTAAAGGAATGCAACTTTATTTATCTGGTGCAAGTTTGCTTATTGTCTTTGAAATTCCACAGCAGACCCTCCACAGAAAGCTTAGCTATCAGAATGATGCAAATAACACCAGAGCCTTGTGTTCTCCTGTGTTCATTCCCTTGGTTATGGTGCTAGGTTTGCACAGGAGTTGGCAAGGAGCAGCAGGGGAGGATTTTTGKTTTTATATAAACTTAACATTGTGAATTACTGATTCTGCTTTCCACATATGCTTTACTAACACACAGTGCAATGATTAACACTTCAGGAGTCAATGATTTTCAGAAAAATTGAGATGGGATGCCTTTGTTAAAAAAGAGAAACCCAAACCCTTCAGCCAAACTCGTCTGCTCAGTGCAGAGATAATTCAGGTTAAATTGAAGAGAAAATAGCTCAGACTGAAGATTCTAATGGTCTCCTTCTAGTCTTGAACTATTTGCATTTATGAACATAAAAAGATCATCCTATTCGCTTTCCTTTAACCAACCTATGAAGTCTTGTCTTAACCATCAAAACAAATTCCAGCTGAAATCATTTTCTTATTAGATTACTGAGCAACTACATATGGTTACTTTAAAAACAAAGTTCTACCCCACAAAAAGGAAAAAACCTTGCATGTTTTTTTCCCTCTAATAGAAATATGTAGCTTTTGTCAGTCTTAATAGAAGCAGGTACCCTGTTATTCTGAGTGCCCCTTTTTCTGGGTATAAGGTAACCCAAAATAAATACACAATGAAAATGCTAGCCTCCTTTTTAAGCAATGTCCTAAAAACGTTATTTGCCTTACGCTACTTCACTTGCACAACAGCCCCGTCATTGATTACCATAGAGTTACATTAGTTTAAAATTGGAGTAACTGAATAGTGGATCAGGTCCTATAGTCAAACATATGTTTTCCACTAGATAATGGCTACTTATATATTTATGAATTTTAAAATGCTTTTCAATTCAATTATCATTGTTACTGTATGCAGGAAGTAAAGAAGTAAATTGCAACCAAGCTTTCAGGGGTTTATTCCCTCCTGAAGCACTTGTATTCCAAGTGTCAGGGGAGGGCAACTGTATAGTGGCCTCTACATAATAAATGACAATGTTGAACATTCTTAATGTTTTTGTTTGTGGTTTTAGGGACGGAACTATTACCTGTTGGACTTTACATTCCTAAATACTGTGCTATTGTTTCTTTAACCAAGCTGCACAGAAAGTTTCAAGAAGGTTCAAAATAATTGGTACTCAGATGTATTCTGTTCTGATCACCCCTAGAAACAGCAAGTACTCACAGAGTGATAAACAGCTTTCAGGCAAATGCATAACTCCAGTGTCRATTGGAGTTATGTGCAGACACTCAGAGCAGAAATAGTATATAGCTCTCCATTCCTGAACATGACAGTCATAATAAACCTTAACCTCAACATTCCCTGCTTTCCTCAACCACAGCTAAAAATGCTACACACATTCATACCATCTAATGAACCAGACATTAAAAGGCAACCACAGATCTATACCAGTAGATTATCAGGAAGAGAAGTGTGAATACTTGCTCATTACARTATCATGGTAGTTACAAATGGGAAAAACCTAATAAATCACTGCTGTCTTCTGTCAGCAAGGGTAGGGGATAGTCTACCATTGAAGGTCCCACTAGCTACTAAAATAACTGCTTATAAAGTAGATAGTGCAAATATATAATGCAAAATCCTTGGGGACAGAAACTCAGACTCACTGTGGTGAACCTGGAAAAGAATGATGCATGTTTGTTTTACTCTCTTTGAATGGCAATACAAAGGAAGGACTATGGAGTGAAGTAGGACTTCRAGTGAATTGTATCTGGTTTCTGAGTCTGTCACATATTCTCTTTCTTAAAATGTACAAATCAATTAATAGTAGAGATGACTGATTATGAAAAGGAGGAAGATGTATAAGACTTGCTCTTTCAGAAACAAGTAAGGAAAGAAAGAGTAGGAGTGAGTAGAGTTTAGAACTGACTCCTTTTCCACCCACAACTCCTTGAAGCCAGGGAAACATCCAGCACGGAAATGATTGCAACCAATAGCAAATAGTGGTCAGTAACAAATACATATCAATGTAATGAGCAAATACAAAGAACAAAACTCTGCTATTGTTATGCCTCAGAGACATGTTCCATGCTATTCCTACAGTTTCACTAATAACCAAACCCCTAGTCTATCTGATGCTCTTTTTCCTGTTGGTTAATAATATTAATAATTATTTCTTCCCCATCTCAWCTCTCATTTTCCCTGTTCTGACATGATACATTTTGTGTTGTTTTTGTGACAAGTTGACAATGAAAGGCACAAAAATRTCTAGATACTAATATATCCATGCCTCTACGCTGCACAGGATTTACCTTCCTCTGATTGAAATTCTGATGATGGCTGAGGGTCTGATTGCACTAGCTACAATTACTAGAGTCTGGTTCACAATTTGTTCTGCAACTGTTATTCACATGTAACTTTTCAGAAGTCTTTCTGAGATTATTTTTATGTGGATAATTAGACTGATATTTAAGAATTCTAATCTCATATAAATGCTCAATCAAAACACATATTTTCCTGTGAGCTAAAAATGTCTGGATTTCAGTTTTGATTCTCAAAAGAATGTTATTGTTCTTGCAGAACGTGAAATGGAACATAAAAGAGCACTTTACCTCACCATTTGAATTAGATAATTTTTTTTCTCCTCTTTTTTTTCCCTGTATTTTTTAGTATTTAATTGATTATTGTTGTCTAGGGTTTTTTTCTTAATATTTTTACCTTCTTCTCCTCTAAGTATGGATTTACTGCTTTAAAGAAATCTATGAAAAGAATATTGTTCTTATTTTGTTCTTTTTATTTTGTATATTTAATTCCTAAACAAAAAATAGACATTTTCAATTTCAGGACCTAGACAGTTAGCTGTCTCTCTTAAGCGACTACCAAAGAGAACACCAACTAATTCTGACTGCACGATGCRTATTCCAAGACGCACCAATTCACCTTGTTTACGCAAGCCACAAAACAAATGCTGGTAGCTGACTTTTGGCAAGTACTGATAGGAACTGGGCTAAAATTTAGGGCTGAAATTGCAAATATTTTGGCAATTTTTGAAAYACTTTCTTATCCCTAAGATAAGCCTTTTACCATGTGGTAGACAGACAAATTAYGATGTCCTCATGACTCTTTAGGTTAATGCCTCCCTCTGAAAAGGGGGAGGAAAGAAAAGGATTTAAAAAATCCCAATAAATAATCTTTTACCTTTGCAGACAGTAAAAAGAAATGCAATTCAGCAATCGAAAAGAAGAAGAAAAGAATGACCACTGGAAGTGGGAGGGCAGGATATATAGATATGGAAGGAATTTACTTCTAAAGTGTGCACAGAAAAGTTAGGCAGTTGAAATCACTGGTTCTTGTTGACATAAACCAAAATATGATAGAATGTGGTATCTCCATTATAATTTTTCAACGTAATTTATTAGACCCCCTGGTTTAAAAACGAGAAGAGTGTTGATCTAGACTTCAGAAATTGTGTCAGCAGGCAAAACAACTATTTGAGCTTATGATGAGGAAATACTTAAGCTTCTCTGCATTTTGTTTCACTTCAGCTCTGTTTAGTCTTAATCCAAGCCTATTTTAATGGATTTATTTTAGATACWTTTCCTATTAAGAAGACAAAATTGRGATTTTTTGTAATGAGTGGCTCATTTGTAAAGAGGTGCCATCATCTATCTGATGAAGTGAACATCATGGAAAGGGCTGTCAAAGTCAATTCACTTTGGCTTCCAGTGAAGGAAACAAAGGCCAACAAGAGAACAAGAGGTGGAAGTGTGCTCAAGWGGCACTTGAGGATATGGTTTAGTGGTGAACATAGYAGTGTTGCTGGGTTGAAAACTGGACTTGATCATCTTAGAGGTCTTTTCCAACCTTAGCAATTTGATGACTCTATGATTCTGAATGTCAGGATCCAGCAGTTTTCAAAGACCTAGTTCTAGGCTATCACAGGAATGGCAAGTAATTTTCTCTTAATCTTGAGATTCATTGCGAAGGGAAGCATGCATTGCAGAGCACCTTCTGATTTATCTGACACTGATATTCTTTGCTTATTTTGCAGTGGAGGGAGACAAAAATCTTTATGCCCTTTTCTGAACATGCCAGTGTAAGCAAAAAGTACTRTGTTTCCACTGATACAATCCATGTTACAGGTGTAGCTTGTGTCCCCTTGAATGACTATTCTGCAAAACCTGGGCCAGAGTAGACTATTACATATCAAGCATCAAGAACACATGGGTAAGGTCATCACTGGAGAGGAGTCTGTGGAAATAATTCCCCTCTGTGTTGTCTCCATGGTGGTATATCCTGCATTGCTATTGCACATTGCTCATTTAAATTAGCCCTAGAGACAATTCATACACCCCAAATTTGCTGGAGTGCACATTCATGAAATCTGTTCCCAGAGGTCAAGATAAACCACCTATCAGGGACATGTTTTATAGTGTGGCTTACAGAGGCTTCTCCATGAGTTCATATGCTGGTGAGCAGTACTGAAGACTCACCAGTGAAGAGTATTGAGGGCTGTAACAGCTCTGTGGTATGCAGGTGTTGTTGTAGGTGTCTTCACTCATTTGCTATTTTCTCCATGTCATGACACATGAGAAAAAGGCAGAGATGGACACAAACTGCTGCAGTCCTTTGCAGGAAACTGCCATATGTCCATGTGTCATCCTGCAAAAGCTGTTTGAGGAAGTTGTTCAAATGTTTTTTGAGGACTGATTCAATTTCAAAATTTAAATCGGTGAAAATACTGCAGCTCACCTYGACAGACATCAAAACAGGAACATGGACAATCAGAGTGAGAGACTAAAGGAATAAAACTACTTTGAAAATGTGATATTAATCTGCCAACCCCAACCACTGCCTCACTTTCATTACCGCACTTACATCACACATTGACCCAATGGGACTTTCTGGGAAAGTCAGAGAATGAAGCTGCAACATGCATTTATATTTAGGAGAAAAGTATTTTTTACAAAATGTTTTTATGTTATGTTAATGCTTTTCCACCTAACATATTTTAATGCWATTTTTTATACATTTTTAAGCTATAATATGTTGTCACATAACACAAAAATATGTTAGTATGATATTCCAAGAATCAGCTTTTGCAGTTTTTCACTAGCTTAGATTTGTTGCTTCAATGTTTAATTAGTCGCTGTTTGAACATCTCTGTGGAAGCACACAGCTCCATCTCAGTGCTACATTCTGGTATCTGTACACCATTCACATGGTGAATCCACTTCCTGACTTTACTGCTAATACTTCTCATCAGAAAGGCTGTGCAGACTGTTATAACCTTGTCACGCAATTGAATAATTTAGGGGACAGATTTCCAAAGCTATCCRTGTACATAAAACAGACATATGCATTGTATTTATAAAAGAATTTGAGGATTTTGAAGCCAACCCACTATTACATAGATGTGGTTTACTATGAGCTTTGCATCTCAACTGCAGCTCTAGGAGCTGCCTTATAATGAGTAATAAATCTACAGATTAGGTGTCCTGGACTAGTTCTCCAAAAGAGGAAAACCAAAAATTTCTGAGTAGAGTTGTGGGAAATAGTTGCAGTAAGTGCAATGAAATAAAATAATTATCATGCTGGATTTCAGCAGAAAACACGAACCCCAGCCAAGGGTCATAGAGCAATTCTGGACTCATCTTTAATTCTGCTTTACTGTCATATAATATATMATATCATAGCATAGCATATGATATCATATTTCAGATCTAAAGGGATAGTTGTAGCCAAACTGATGCTCAAACCACAGCACCGCTTCTGGGTTTGTCTGTGATTTTTCGAGAGAAAAAAAAAATTACATTCAAGTGGGAATTTTGGCATATACAAATAAACAGTGAGTCGTGTGGCTGAGGAATAACATTCTTCCTCGGAACTGCTTTTATGCAAACATGACCCTCCAGAACCTCAGTGAGCCAAAGACTGTTGAGACTTGCTCTCCCTGATTTAGCAGTTTACTTAAGTGTGGGCCTGTCTATAAGCACATGGATAACTTCATTAACATGACTGAGAGTTAGGCAGGTGCTATGACAGCCTAATGGAGTTAGGCCTTGTCTGAAGAATGAGATCTGAGTGTTTGTTCTTCAAAAGTCAGCCAACAGTCATCTTGGCTTTTGCTGATCAGACTGCTTTGTCCTTTGTATTAGTGGTCTTTGACTAAACTTAGCAATAGGATACTCTGCAAGAGTAAAAATTTTTGTTTCTAAATGAAATTATTATAGCTCATAATAGTTAAGACCATAGACATAAATCATTAATTTAATGTAAAAAAATGGTAAACTAATGATTCACTTGAGGAAAAACACCCAAGATATCTGTAAGGATGATGGTATCTACTTTTCTTCCGTAAAGAGAGTAAAGTCTGAGAAATGAGGACTCAAAAAAAAGGCTAATGATACAGGAAGCAACTAAGAAAAGGTTTTATCTTGAATCAAATGGCAGGTTTTTCCCTGAATTCACTCCCCAGATCTGAGTAGCRAGAGCCTCAAGGGATGAGCTGTACTCCATCTTCCCTCCAGAAAGCAATGTTCTTTTCCTGTGTAGAAGTGAGCTTTAAACTACTGTGCCTTAATTTCTCTCCTCCTTTTAGAGCAATTTTAGCCCCCATTGATGAAATTACTGGGTTTCAGTAGCCACTGAAAAGTTAAAGTTGAGAGAAAGAAATACATCTTGGAAAACATACATGGACAGACCTCCCACATTCAAGACCTTCASAGAGGAGTGCAGTGTTAAAGGAAGTTCCATATGGTTTTAAACTTAATAGAAAACTCTTGATTTATTTTTCAATATAAAACCCAGAAATACTCTCAGAGTCTTCCAAAGCACTTACTAGCTGCTTTACAGGACACTCTGCCCATCAACATATAATATATTCATTCTTGAGATAGAGCATTGCTTTTAAAATGTAGGTTTTGTTTTCCTTCGCTTTTTCCCCTCCATGTAAAATGGCATACATATTCTTCCTACACAGGGAAAACAGTCTTTATTAAACTTACAGGCTTACAAATGAACAAGGCTAGGCAATGTAAAGAGCTGCAGAAACTTTTTTGGGGGTTGATTTATGTTGAAAGAAACAAGTGAAATACAGCATATTTTATACTGTCTGATAAAAGACAGTTTACAAAAAGCCCTTCAAAATGCAATGTTTTGAAAAACCACAATGAAAAATGAATTTTTGATAAGTCTTGTCTCAGTGATAGTCTTGGCCAAGAAGAGATTTCTACTATGCAAGTGCAATATGGAATTTTGACTTGAGAAACTCTGTATGGACTGTGTTTTACATCAGCCATTGAATTTAGGTAGGGAATACAGAAGAAAAAGAAGGAAATTATAGAGCCCGTAGAAATCAAAGAATTATTGCAATCTATTTAAGGCAAGAAGCACATTGTGGACTATAATTTCCCTGATTGTACAGAAATCCCCCTCTGTGATGATCAAAATTTTAAATTTCTTTCTGCTTTCATCGGTATTTTTTAAGATGAAACATAGTAAATCTGATTTCTCCCAGTGCTCAGTTTCTCCTGGAAACTGCTTTTTTATCATTGGTAGCATCAAACTAATGAGTTCACCATTCCAACCTTATCCTCCAAATAACAAAAAAAAAAAAAAAAAAAAAAAAAGGAAGGCAACGGAGGTTTCAGAGAGGTGTAGAAAGACCTATCATTCTGGATTATTCACTTTTGTATACCAGTCACTAGACATGACTGTCTCTGAAAATTGTCTTGGGAAGATTTTTGCCAAGCCAGCATTTCTCATCCTGGATTGACCCACATCTTGGATATATACATAATTTTATACAAAGTCAGTACAAGATAGTCTTGTTTAATAGGTATTGTGGGCTTTTATATGCATTAAATGCAGAGTTAATCATGTAAGGTGCAAAACATTCATGAATCAGCTTTAGTCACATTTTTCTGAGCAGAAAGGTTTTATCAGAGCATGCGCCCTTTAGGGATCTTATGTTCTTCAAGCACTTCTGTTCTTCTTCTTCACTTATTTTTGATGCTAAGTGGTAAGAAAAGCTAATTATACCTCTACTGTTCCATTGGGCCAGATTTCACTGGATGTAAATCACATTGGTTTAGTTATGCCGATTACTATTATAATGTTAATTTTTGCTGTCTCACTGTCCTAGAAGGCACCTGTGATAGCACTTCACTCCCAGGGTACCTCAGTGTGAGCATCTGTAAACCCTCAATTCCCAGTAAAGGAAGTGAGGCTACGCAGAAATTTTTCTTGTGCACTTGTTGCCAGATGAAAAGAGGACAACTTGTTAGGAGCATATTGATATCATGTTCCCTTACACCTCAACCCAGACCAGAGTATGTGTTAAGTAGCACTTTAGGAAACCAAATTACCAGATTTCCTTATTATATAACATTTCTCCATCAGCAGCTCACCTTGAATTAATTCAGGCCGTCCAATGTGAGCATGTTTTGAAGCTCTGGAAGTTCACTTGCTGCAGTAGTCTTGAACTTCATTTCACAGAAGTGAAAGTGTGTTTGTCACCTTTTTGTGAACTCACCAGAGAAATAATGTTCAGTGTAATAAGCATAAGCCTTGATGTCAGGGATATTACCTGACAGCAACTTGTGGCAAGACCAGTAGCAATCATCAGCAAAAAATGTTCAAATTTTTTGACCTATGTTTATGCCAAGGATTAATTTGGCCATTAAGTTTGGATCGTATCTGGATTTTAAAAATTCAGTAGAGCTGTGTTGCACTGGAGCTGGGGCCTTAGATTTGGGCTGACCTTTCTTATTCTAGCTCAAAACCATAAGTAATTGAAGCAATTTAATACTGTGACTAGTATTTTAACAGATGCAGGGGCCTAGTAAAGGTGTGGTATTTTCTCCCCAGTTTTCAAATCATCTGTCTGTCTTTCTCTACAGTTTACAAAATTGTAGTTGCCCTGACATCTTTTGAAATGTAAGCAAGGTTGCTGGTTTTGGGTTGGTTTTTTTTGGTTTTTTTTTTTTTGGGTTTTTGTTTGTTTGTTTTTACCAATAGATCTTTTTGAACATAGAATTACAGTTCTTAAATAACAAATAATACTGTATAAGCCTCTCTTCCTACGTGTTTTCCTTAGAAGTCTGTGGGAGAAGGAGGAAATGCAAGAATTCAATGAAACATAAGCAGCAAGTAAACCTTTCTATCCTCTCCAATTACACAAAAATAGGAAGGGAGCATCATTTTCAAAGGAGCAAATGTTACACAAGACATGCCCTTTAAATCCTTTTTAAGGCTCCGTGACCTGTAAAACTATCTGCAATATCAGCAGCAGAAAGCCTTGCACAGAACAAATGCTTATGTTTTATGTGTACTGTATTTGCTAATCATTAGTTCATAAGCAAGAGCAGATATACAGTGTGCTATAAATAATGGCGGGAATGTAAAAGTGAATTGATCTGTCTGGCTATCTAGTAATACTGCTGGCAGAGAACCAGTTTTGAATGGCTGCCAACTACCATAGACCCAGCCAGGGATTTGTCTAGGGGTCTTGCCCTGTCAGGCAGAAAACAGTCTTAAGCTGAGCTCCCAGAACTGTGAGCACCGCCTACTGCTCAACAATGAGCATTTCCTGCAGCGTCCCCTTTACCCACTTAGTTAAATAGCAGAAAACATGCACGAGTTACCAAGCTATGAAACCAAGCATCTAAAAATATTAATCACTGGATAGAGAGGTCAGCGTGCTTGTGAACTGAAGTGAAATACATTGTTCAAATTGACTACGCACACGGAGAGTGAGAAACTGGGAGCAAGATCCACACAGGCACACAGACACGCACAAATATGCTAAATTTATTCTGTTGCCAGAGCCCTTAAAGCATTCCACAAATGCATGGTAGCTACTGTGCCGAAATCCTCATGGGTGAGGTGGCAAACAGGCAAAAGAACGGAAGCATTTATAGTGATCTAGATATTTTTAAGAGGATAATTATGCTAAATAATGTGATTGTAATAGAAACAAATGGGGTGGGGCTTTATTACAGGAAAGAAAGGAGGTGGCTCAGAAGCATGTCCTGACAGCAAAATTATTTCCCCATCTCTAGTGCAAATGGAGCAAAATGGTGGGCTAATTTTCCCCTCTTCCTTTAAGTCAGTCATGCTGATCCACTTATTGCATTGCTTGAACTAGTTTTCCCTGTGTATAAACATGGAAAGACAGCTCAGGCAGCAAACTTACCTCGGGATGCCTTGCAGGGATTCAATAATGTGCCTGCTTGGCACTGTTTCTTGTATCCCTCAAGGCTCTCTCCCAATCTCTTTGTAAGATCAGCCCTGGCTCAAAAAAAAAAAAAAAAAAAAAAAAAAAAAAAAAAAAAAAAAAAAAAAAAAAAAAAAAAAAAAAAAAAAAAAAAAAGCTCGAAGGAGATGAAGAAGCAGAAGAAAAAAAAAAGGAGTTCCATCAAATGATGCAGTTCAGCTTCATATAATCTCTTTTCTAGGTGATTCCGATTCTCTGTTTGGTACAGAATCAGAGTGTGCCCATGCATGCTTGTGTGTGTGTGTGCACACGTGTGCAGGCACACTGATTATGTCTGTTGAGAATCTATATTCCTRTATAAACCTATATTTTATCTTTGCTTACAAAGAGAGGACAAGTTGCTAATTAAGTACTGGCAAATTGAATTTCTTCAAAGTGAAGCTTATAGATCAGAGACCACAGGACTTGGGCTGCTGCTTTAGTTTTGAATTTGGCATTGCTTTATTGAATTTTATAAATACCAACCAAATTCAAACAAAACTGATTTAGATTTCACCTCATCACTTAAAATATATTTTGTAGAGTACAGCCTGTGCAGTAATCCTCTGCTATACTTTAATTTGGTTTTAATTTTATAGGCCCTGTTTTAACTGCATATTTCCAGACCTTTATTTCTCTCACAGCTCTTAGCAAAATGGTAGCTCATAAACACAAGCTCTGCTGTATAGACTTTGCATTTCATCCCAAAGTATTTCCTTTTTTATAGCCATGGTCTTTCCATCTTAGTGCTCTGAGCTTGGGTCACAAATCTCACTGCTATTCCAGTGTGTGACATCTTCGCTCGTTTGCCGCTGCTCATTAACAAACAATACTGCTGTGAAATTGGTTTAATGACAAAGTAATAAAATTGCTATTCTGCTCACAGATTGCCTGAGGCACTTTGAGCTCCTACAAGGCTTACTGTGGGTGCCAAGATACATTAAGCTGCTTATTCGTAAAAACTGCATCATCCGTTTTTTTCACAGGTTTTTTCCTTTCCCTATCTAGCCCCTGCTTCTTTTTATCTTCAAATAAAAAGATATATTTGCTTATGTTCTTCCATGCTGTCAAGTTTTTACTTTCATGCATATTTCTGGAAAATGAAAGTGTATTTCATTTCATTTTTCTTTTTAAAAGGTCACTCTGTCCCTATTCCAAGGTTGTTCCTGGACTCCAAACCCTTTGCAACGCAACATTAAGGGAGACTTATTTTAATATACTGTATTATGTAATTGGGATACTAGATAAAGTTAGTCCTATTTTAGGCATAGCTGGATAAGAGAGCTACTTATAGAATGAGTTTCCTTTTTTAAGGAACTGATTTCTGCAATGCAACTCTTTTCTGTCAAGGTTTTAAGGCAAAAGCATTTTTTTGGTTTCTGTTTTAAATGTGAAAATAATTATATCATACCTAGTTACTTTTCATACTCAAGTTCTACAAATACTAAACTATGGCAGAGTAATGACAACCAAAAAGCTTTGAGAAGCATGTGGTTTTCATAAAGAACTACATGTTTTATAAAGTCTTCATTTTCTTTTTCTTTTTCTACCCCCCCCCCCCCGCCCCCCTTTTCTTTTTTCATTTTTGTGAGGCCCTTATGGGCCCAGAGATTTCCTGCTGGCAGACAATGGTAAAACAACCCAGTTGATTTTTGACAGGTGGACAGGTCCTGATAGTTATAGTCAGGCATCTTGACACTACCAAAACAGCGTAAACAAACACAGTCCTAATTAATACTATTTCACATTTTAAACAAGCATGCTAAACATTTGTATTTATCAGTTTTCATTCAGCAAATGATTGTAATCTCTAAATGCATCATTGCACTTACACGTGTACATTTGTGCACACCTTTATAAAGTACGTTTTAGGGAAAACAATGGGGAAAAAAACCTCATTTCTTATTTCCACTTCAATAACAAGTAATTTGACCTGCTGAGTAGCTTAGGAAATGTGGTTTGGGTATCTGTGATGGTTAGCTAGCAGTGGAAAAACTGGTTCAGAAACAATAAGACCTGGTCTGAACATGAATCTCACACACACACACCCCGCTGCCCCCCTTCTCTACTTCAAACCTCAGACTGATCCTCCTTTCAAATACTTTGTGCTTCAGGGCTTCCCCAGGTCAGATTCATTGCAGAATGTGTCTGACCTGAGGAAGCCTCAGAGCATGAGATTTGAATGTAGCAGGCTGATGCAAGCCCAGGAGAGACTCCCAGCCTAGTGAGCACCCCTCGGTGGGATTATCCAAGATAGGAAGGCCTGCTGGAGGTCAGGAAAGGATTTAAGCACGCACAGAGGAAAGTGAGGGATAATGGGAGTCACTACAGCTGAGTTGGGCTGCTGACTCTGCTAAGAGGTGGTCATGAAATATGCTGGGAGATCAGGGAAGAAAAGGGAAATAAAATGGGGGAACAAGGAAACTGTGAGTCAGAGGGATAGGGTAGGTTGATGTTTAAGAGAATTTAACTAGTGGCTAAGAGGCAGACAGAATCTCCAGAAGTGTGGGAATGGAAAACCTGTGAAAAGCTGGCAATTATCCTGTTGGTTGAGGAGGAGTTAATGAGGCTAAAACCCACGTATCACAGAAGGTTCAAATCAGAAGCAGATCCTTCTGGTGCCTTCTATAAGTATTTTCCAATTTTCTGCATCCCTAGGATGTTTTTCTGTGCCCAGTAAAAGGAATGTAGAAAGCAAGCTAAAACTGGTTAAGGCGCCATGATCTCTAGGTCAGGGTTTTGTTTTTTTTTTCTCTCCACATCAGGTTTAAAACTTCCTGCTGCCTGTTCTAAACTCTGCTATCTAATCTTCACTTCCAACAAGGGACCTACAAACTTTGTGTAGCCTGAGCATGTGGGTGTGGGTGCTGTGAGTCTTGAATTCGCTGACTCTCTACTTACAGGAGATTTCCCCCTCCAGAGGAAGCTGGCAGTTCATGCTCTTTTTGTGTTTTTTGAGAGTTGCAAAGGTGCTCATCATCTTGGTCATGGAAATCAATGGGAGCTAAGCCCTAAGCAGGAGTTAGGAGCACACATGTGGAGATCAGAGCTTTCATATTCAAACCAGGAGAAAACCTACAACGCATCCACCGCAAATACTAATGCAAGATTAATTAAGCTTCTGCTTAATTCTTCTGCTAGGCAGATTTGGGCTGATTTAGTGTTCAAAGAAAAAATATTCAACTATCTACTTATCCTAATGTCTACTGGAGACCCTAGAAGTACGTGTCAGACCCCAAGGATGCTATAAAGAAGCTTCTGAATTACTTTCTTTTCCTCTCTGTGAGGGATACACTCACAACTTGCTTATTTTTCTATTTGCATTTTTATGGATCAGATCTAGGCCCAAAGTTTGTGTTGTAGAGAGCATATGTATATCTTTTCTTGGACCCCYGTGTAGAGCACAAGCACAATCTGAGAAAAGAATTTGGCCCATATGAAGGGATTGTCAGGTTTTAAAGATGTGGTAATTACAAGCACACAAGGAAGCCATGAAAGTCTGGATGAAAAATTCAAATGAGCCAGCAAAGACACAAATTTGGCTTTGAACTAGGAAAGCTCTTGCTTTGATCCTGATCCTTTTGGGCTGCAACCACAAGTACTGACAACAAGCCACATGTGTATATTGAATGAGCTGATGGGGCTGACTGAGAGGTGTGTCCACTGCCTGTTCTTGCTACCCTGCATGCTTACATCTGGTTGATATTTTGGTATTTCATATTTTTCATTTCATTTGCAACTGGTGGCTTATGGGACTGTGAGCACTGACAACTTCAAAATTGAAAGGTTAAGGGATAAGAGAAAGATGTTGAACACACTGAAATTTTGAAAGGAAAATTACTGAGTCTGGGAACTATTCTGTAGTAAGTATCTCATTTCTCCTTATCTCTTTCTTTCTCCAAACGGATAAGAAAATGCCTTTGGCCCTCTATAGGTTCTCAGGTTTAGTATATCTGTGCTTTTCCAGACTGACTCAACACACCTCATTTTGCTGTTTTAGAACACCACCTGGGAATTTTCCACAGACTTGTTTTGAAAAGTTTCCTCATTGTTTGTAAAGTGATAAATTAAGGGCTTGTTTATTTATGAGTAATTAGTGCGGTACTCTCATGGCAGATAACAGAATTTCCGGTGTAACATTGCTAGAAAGCATGCTTTTATTAAAACATGATGACCAGAAAAATTGTCTGACCATAGAASAATACTCCAGCATAGCTATAACTTTGGCAGGATAGGGATAGGATGATGTGTGYGACAGCTGTCTGTTGTAGCAGGTATGTGCCATGGCAAGGGCAAGTACAGAAGCAGAGAAAGAGGAATAGCTCAGAAGACCACTGCAGCAGAGTCTGGTGTGACAGACACTCAGCAGGAATTGTTCTAGTTCATCTTTGCAAAGACCTGATACTTACAGCTGCACTGAAACACAAACTGAGGAGAAATGACCAGTCTGAAATCAGGTAAAGTGTAAAGAAAGCTCAGATTATTAGATGCACTTCTCATTAATAGATTTGGTCTTTGTACACACCAAGTGTGACTTGCACTGGGCCAGGACAGTCCCACTAGACACTGTGCCCAGAGACTCCCTCTTGAAGCACAACTCCCCCCCAGCTTTCTCTCGCTCTAAGGGAGCAGCAATTTACTGCTAGCCCACACCAGCTGCCGATAATTCCAACATCTTCACTCCTCCCCCAAATCCGTTCATAGCAGCTTGTATTTTGAGAGTACAGGGGAAGAATCTCCTCAAGAGATAACACATTGAAAATAAATGTTAGCTTCTATAAAAGGTACAAGCTTAAGTATGCCATGCCCACTGCATTTATTTAAGGATACAAGTTCCTTCAAGCAAAATGTCAATATTTTATTTCCTTCCAACTATGAAACTACGTTATTTTAGTTAAGCATTAAAGCAAGTCTCTGGTTTATTTGCTAATTGCAATAAACCTTCTCAAAGGAATGTGATTTCAAAGTTGTTTTAAATGCAGACAGTAGATTTTGGTCTACAGAGTAAACCAGAAAAATGTTTGCTGATGGTTACTAGATTTACTTTCCCCAACTCCCCAAGTATTATATTTTATGAAGGACCGTGTCGTTCAGTTATGCGTGCACCTTGACAATGATAACTAGCATGGTGCCACGGAAACCGGAAAAATGCATTTAGGGTTGGACCTATGCATCAGAGAACAGAATCAATCTTCCTAATTAACTGCAAATTAGCAATCCCAAAATGAGTGGGATCAACCTGTCTTCACTGGCCAAGAATCATGTTAAGTATATAGCTTCCTCTAAGTGCCTCTAAATTACATTTATGCCCGTATAAAGTAACATTCTTTTAATCTAATGCTGCATTAATGTCACTGATCTGAAAGTTATTGCACTGTTTTAAATTTCAGCAGATAGGTAGACAGATAGAAAGATAAACAAATTAATAGACAGTTACGGAGATAGCGTGATATTTTGTTATTCAGGGCTCAGAGTAGCTCATAAATCACGCTGAAGCTACAAACAASGTACTAATTAGCATAAGTCTCTGGAAAGAAAAGTTTCTGTTGAATGGAGAAATTCTTTAAGGCCACTGAGCAGTAGCGATTAATAAAGATAAAAATAGTAAATGCAGAATGGAAGATAAAATGCAAAAATGGGACACAGTAGATATTTGATTAATTCCATCCCTAATGATCAAAATCTCCAAATAATGTTAGGCTAAAACTAACATTACTGATATACTGTTTTTACTCTTTAGGGTGTATGATCAAAAAGATCTCGGGTATTGTGTAAGTACAAAGGACTGACCTTGGGTGAATTAGCTTAATTAGTTAATGCTTGTAAAGCACTAGATGGGTGTTAAGTATTAATTAATTATTAATTATTATTGGGTAAAGATGGGATTTGGAATCCCATCGCTCATACATGTGCCCCATCCTTCATGCAGGAGCTTCATGGGGCCCCCACTGGTCCCTGCTTGCCTGCTTGTCTCACAAGTCTCAGCAGGGCTTGGCAGCCCCATTCCAAGGAGAGGCAAACGGGGAGACATTAGGCACTTTGTCCTGGCGGCTGAGTGAAAACTTGGATAGAGAGGCTTCATTTTCAATTTTCCTAGTGTCTTGCTTTGTGATTTGATGAGAGAATTTGCAGTTTTCAGCTAAGCCAAATTCTCAGCATAAGTTCCTTAAGGAACTGATGCTCAAGTGAATGTCCAAGTTTATCTGCTTGTAATGTGAGATTCAAAATGCTTTCCTTTCAGTGCTATTGTGAAACTACTTTTTTTTTCTGTCTTCTTTTGCCATTACCTCATAAATGTCATTAACCTTATCTTTTATTGTCATGATTTATACCATCTAAATTTAAAGTGAATAGTTAGTTTTAAATTACAGAGGATCCCTGACAAGCTCACAGAAAATACCTTCTCAAAATTATTCTGAGGTATCCTTCCCAGTCACCTTTGCCCAGAGCTGTTCTTGATCAAATATTGGTAATATTCATTTTAGGGTTTTTTTCAGGGTTATTCAAATATTAGTTATTGTAAATCCCACTAATACATTGACTCTCAGGCTAACATTTTCCTTTCATTTTAGTATGATACATAACTATTGGTAAATGACATTGAAAGGAATGTAACATTTAACTACGTTTCGCTTCACATTAGCATTGTCCAATTTCTCMTGTTTTAAATTTTTCTGCCTGACTGCAGCCTAGAAGAAAATACATGCTGGAATAATTATATGAACAATTTAGATTTAACATATTGAATAGCAGAAGAGATCATGCCCGCCCATTTGTATTTTTTCCCCCTTTCTCCATGCTAGTCTGGAAGATGAGTAATTTCTCTCCTTAGAAGCATACCTAATAAACAAAGCTCTAATGCTTTGAAGGGAGTGAGGGGAGGAAAGCGCTTTATTACAACCGTTCAGATCAATACACAAAAATCTCAGGATGATAGGGTAATTAAAACACGCACAAAGTAATTCATCAACTTTCACTTGYCTTTTGAACCAGCTTTCTGATCCCTGATGTTTTTACTTGCAGGAATTCAAGACAGCTCCCATCCAGCATTTCCCACTTAGCTTACAGCCCTGGTTTTCATTCACAAACGAGAAATTGTGTTGGCCTTGCCACACATATGCTTCATGTTTTTTCATCCCTTCCCTGCTCTTTGTCTGGTGTGAGATGCTAGCTAGCAGTGAAATTTACCTAAGAGCTATGAAAAAGGGGAAAAAAACAATCTGCGCTGTTTGACAAGTGAGAAGTTCAGCATCGACTCAATCACTGATAATTTTATGCTGCTGGTTATTACACTTGGATTGTTTGTAAGTGCTCCTATTAGAAAATGAAATAACCACTCCTGCTGTAATGAATAGACCAAAGAGTGTTTGAAACATTTTCATGATTAAAAATAATATTAAAACTTACTTTGAGTTATCTAGTGGAAATGTCTCATTTCAGTTGGGGGCTGTGAGGAGCAGCATTCACACCGCAGAGCACCACTTCCTGCACTCCCAGAGTCGACTGTTATGATAATTACCTTACTGGCATTCCTGTTTTGTTTCCCAGACCCCCAAATGTTTCTTTTCTAATGACAGGGCTCCAGTTGCGGCACTTAAAATGAACAGAATACTTCTCAGAAAGAGTTCAATTCCCTACTGATTAGCAAAAATTTTAAATATAACTTCAGTTGAGCTCAGTTATTGTTACAGGTAAGGACTGTGGATCACTGCAAGCAATGGAGTTAGGTCTTCATAGGAGTTGATTGTGTATTAATGTAGCAGAAAGGCTGGGAAAGATTTATGCACTGAATCGGCTCAAGTTCCTGCAGAAGATTTAACCATATTTCTTTGCTTACACAAAACACAACCTCCCTTTGTTATTTATCATTTGCCCTGTAAATACCTGCCAGCCTGTGAAATCCTCTGTTATTATTTTGTGTTACAATGATGCACAGGGTGTCAGCTAGGGATCAGTCTCCTTGTGCTAGGCTAAATGTGCTGATCAAATAATAGAGTCCCCACCCCAAACTTTTCCCAATCTGCATATCAGACAGAGCTCACAGGGAGATGTGAGGGGGTGGTGGTTGTTTGGGAGGATTAAGTAACAATAAAACAAACAATTAAGCATAAAAAGCTAGAGTGACTTGCCTAATCAAAGACAGATGGGAGTGATTTTAAAGCACAGGTAGAGGCAAGCTCTAAAAAAGCATTTCAAACAGTGTAAAGGTTAGTTTAAGATGGTTGGCAGGGAAGAATCTCCCCACACAAGATGGGGGACATCAGTATAACTACAATGAAGTTGCAGTTCTTCTTGGTTTGATCTTCCAGTCACTAAATAAATAAACCAGGTTACCAAAGTCAAAGAGAGAAGCACAAGCTTCTCCATGAGAGCAGTCCAGACTTTCTACAGGAATTAAAAAAAAAAAATCTGCACTGTTTTTGCTGTTTTTCCTGACCAATAGACAGCCTTAGTGGCAATCACTGGTGCTCAAGACTGCTCCCATCACCTTCAACTAGCCTTAGCAAGGGGAGCTAGGGCTCCCACTTACTAGGGGGTCCACACTAGTAATCAGGTGGTTTTGTGGTTTTGAGCTAGCCACCCAGTTCTAAGCAAAATTTTTAAGAAACCCAAAGCTTTAAAAGGATGTTACACCATTGCAACCAACTAATTTCAACTACAATGCAATTGTTTCAATGAGACCTAGCTATATATACCTGGGACACTTTGAGCCTAAGTGACTTATGCAAATGTGCCTAGTTGATTTTCCATACAACTTGAATTGCTAAGTCACTAAATGCTTTAAAAAAAAACAGAAAAAAACTTGGGTTTTTTTTCTCCTTATTTTTCTTGCACAAGATGAAATACAATTCTCATCAAATTTATGAAAGGAAAACAGATTGGGCAGTGTATTTCACAATTGCTAAAAACCAAAATAAATAATACCTGCCATTTATTGAATATCTTATCCTGAAAAATAATCAAGCTCRGTTTCAGATTTTTAAAATAAAACAYCAAAAATTTTCACTCTTGGGATGAAATTAGGTATGAAAATTTCTGCCCAGAATCTAGTCATTTCAAAAAGTTTTTGATCACTGAAAATAGGTGCTACTCATAATGAATGCGTCATCCACTATTGCTGTAATAGAAACTATGAATGAATAACAGAATTATATTTAAAATGAATACAAAATATGAAATTTCATGTGGCGAATGTAGTATACATTCTTCAGTAAGCAAGCTTTGAAAGAAATACAATTTTTATTGGAAGRTAATCCATTCTAGCAATAAACTTTAAGCCACAATTTTTGCAGCCAAAAATAGCAACTTTGCTGACAGTCTTCTCTTAAAAGCAACAGTCCATCACAGAAAATATATTTTTATTTCTGATAGCTCTCAATTCCTGCATATAAAGAAGAGGTTATTGTAGTACTACCTAACACCACAAAGTATGACAGCATTATTATTGATGTTTTTAGATGGAATAACTGAGGCAGAAAGAAGTAAAGTGACCTGCCTAGGCAGCTCAGAGACACAAGAAAGAAAATGCCCCACGTCTGTTGGGTCCCAGCACACAATTCAGTTGGCGACACTGCCACTTTTTATGGCTGCTATTATGRATTGCTTGATCATAGCATTTGAAATTCTGGGATTTCAACAGGATAAATTCTATTGATCCCAGAATACATCTTATGTATTTTCAATTGCCTTATTTAATACAGYTTTGATATCTTAAAAATAAACAGCTTGTAGAAGTCAGAAGAAAATCCACATAAACATTTATGTATTGCAAAGAATATTCATAATTATGAATTCTCTAGAGGACATCAAAATTTCCTCTTTTTAAGACCTTTTGATCTCAAGGTTTTGCCAGACTATCCTTTTCTCTGAATCTTATTYTCTGTCATTGATCAAGAGTATGAACAGCCTAATTTGAGGATGTAAGAAACGTCCTGCAATAAAGAAGTTCTGAGGCACCAACTCCTYATTCTCAACTGACTCTCCTTATAGTTAATGGAAATAAACATGAAACCAATTCATGCAGTTCTGTGCTCAGACAGACACCCTCTGATTTGGGTAAGGCTCCTGGTGGGAGCTCCTCTGTGGTGGAGGCAGTACCTATTGCGAKGTAGAAGTTAAGCCATCATGAAGCTTCCCTGCAACGCTGGGACACGGGCTACCATGCATTTTGCAGTTCTTGTCCTGGTGAATCTGCCCCATTTCCTGGTGCTGGGAGGGGATTCTTGCAGCAGGATAGGATATGCACCACTTTATTTGAAGGCTGTCCCTGACAAATGCTTTTGCATGGCATATAGATTTTGTAGTCTTAGAAATAAAAAGTTTGACAGGAGCTGAGAAAAAAAAAAAAGGAACCAGTAACACCATCCCCCCTCTCCCCCCCGAATTACAAAATCCAAAGACAAAAATGCTTATCACCTCACATCCATACTTGAACAACTCACAAAGAGCTGACTGCTTTTTCATCCAGCTCACCAAGACCAATGTAACTGCAGATTGTGCTGAGGTGTAAGGTGTGTCAAAAAATATTGCAATGAAAAAAGGACAGGTAAAACATTTGGACAAGGACCACATCAAACCCAAATGTAATGTCGTAAGAAAATAAAACCTAAGTTCTCTGTAGACCATCTTGGGTTTTGGCACTGCAAGTTCAGTATTATGGCCTAAGAGAATAGGAGAAATGGGAACCAAAAATCTCAAAGCAATAGGCATTTGTTASAGAAATATTGCCTCAGACCCAGCTATATAGCACTGTGACTATGAGCTAACATATTAAATTCTCCTCAATTCAACAAGTACTTGAGTAATACCTTTACAAAAATTTTCACACTTGCTATGGTTTTTCTGAGCAAATTGAAAATATGSACTATAAGAGCACATCGAGGAATTGTTTCACATCACATTCCCTCACAAACTCTCAGTTACTGACTTCCTGAGATATTCAGTCTCAAAAGTTGAAGTTGCTGTGCCCTCCTCGAAGCAGAGTTTGGGTTCATTAGCTCTGTGATGGACCAGAAGTTAGGGCACAGTGACAGTCTCAAGTAGGATAACTAGAAGTGTGAATATACACTGTATCAGCTGTTTCTTAGTAATGAGCTGTGCATGCTCTCCAAAGGACTAAATCAGAATTATCCCACCTTCAAGAGGTAAATTGTCTCAGAAATTCTGCATTTATCATGAAGAGAGAACACAAATCTAAGTAATTACCACAGATAATTACCACAGGCTGTCAAGATACAAGTGCACATTGTACTTTTCTTCATGGTAGTTTGTGTGCCCATAAAACCTCTTTGTGGGACTCTCCTAAGATAGAGAAGAGAGGGAGAGATTGAGCCTACTTTGCTGGAATTGTCACCTGTAGTGTCTGGAATACAAATGTAGTCAGGAAGTGGTAGATGAGGTAAAAGGTAGGAGGATTTCTCAGCTTTTTATTAGTGTGATTCTTCAGATTCCAGAAGGGCCAAAATTTCATCTGTTTGGGCTAACAATGAGTTGTTCTGATCTTGATTCTATTTCTATTCAGGTCATGGGTAGACAACCACAAGCAAATGATTTACTACTCCTTAATAAGAGAGCACTCATCAGCCCCACCTCAGTAAGTGACTGCTAGTCTGAGCTCATCATACGGTAAAGTGTGTTTTCATATGCCACTTCTTGGGGGATAAATACAAGAGATATTGAGGAATGTACTGTCTGACCTGGCACAAGTGTACAAGACAAATGAACAACGTGCATGGAGCAATGTGGGGTGCTTTGACAAAGAAAGGTCTCACGGCCTCCTAACCCAAAGCTTGTTTTGGACTGAACTTTTAAGGATGAAAATTAAACAGAGGCCAGGCATCATTATTCTGACTTGGGTCCATCAGCAAGTAGATTGGGGCCAAGTTCAGCCTGAAAAATGTAAAACATTGGAGAGTTACTCTCACAAGCAGCAAAGAAAACTAGATATTTTCAGAGAGCAGGTTAACCTGTGATCCAAACTGCCCTGTGAAGTACTCTTCTCCATCTGTGTTGATTAGAATGGAGAAACAATACTCTTAATTTRAGTGCTCACTTAGCTGCTTAATGTCAGCTTGAATAAGGGTGGATGAGAAGGAAGAAAATTAACCAAAAGCACAGGTCACATTTTGCAAGGTATTATGCGAGCTACTTTGTTGAGCTTAATGTAGAGCAGCAGAATTTTAATAATACAGTGTGAAACTGGGAACTCCTGCTCATAAGCAAATAAAAAATTGACAAGCATTCTATCTTCCATGTCACCAGTTTTCAGAGACAGACAGAAAAAACATGGCAAAGGTAGGAAAGGTAAGAGCTAATCCCCACTTTTCAGCACTTAACCACCACAGTAAACTGTTTGTGGAGCTACATGTGAGCCCAGCATAGAGAGGTAAATCAGAATCATTTCCCTGGGGACTGCCTGCTGCAGTCCAGAAGGAGAATAGAKAGGCAACAGATCAGTTGAGAAAAACAGCAGCTAAGCAAGAAAGGCTGCACACCAAAAAAGCCGGGGACYTGCAGCCATAACACAGAGGGGTGGCACCGAATAAATAAAACAGACTCGTAAAGCCATAGCAAGGCAACAATCACTCCCAGCTCATACACAGTATCTGAACAGAGCTGTAATAGAGCTAAACTGACTAAACTACAAAACATCATCCAGAACACCCTGCCAGTACCAGTAAGAGTGACTCCCAAAGATTTATTCACATTGCAAGTACCTTCACCTGGTGAGAAAAGGTATATAAAGAGCACAGACTTCCATCATAAAGCCAACCAACAGTATGAAGACTGCAGCAAAGTAGAAGAAAAAAGGAATATCCATTGAAATAACTATTTGAAGACCTGCCAAAAGTGAGCACACACTGGAATTACTTTGACTTCTCAAAAATTGTAGGAGATGGTATGGGTGCCATGTCTCCAGACTGAAATATATGCTAGAAATTTCTGGTCCTCAGCTGAATGCTTGTTGGCATGCAAGTCACAACAGCCAGTAACTGTTAAAACCAAAAGGTAGTAACTCACTGAAACTCCGAGGAATTATCTCTGGCTCTAAGCAGAAAGGGTTTGGAGGCTGCCCCAGGAAGTCACTCTGCATTACAGGTAGCACAAAGCCTAGTTCTTGCTGCAGAAACTCTGCAAATAGCTCTTCTGATACACAGCCAGATTAATTTGGGAAGCATTTTGTATGCCAGCACATAGTACATGAAACACCTATTAACTTCCTTCATTCCCCAGCCAGGACAGGGCTAAGCTGTGCAAGTGCTGCGTCATAATTCAGTCATCAGGAGGTGCTTACAGAGGCAGGAGCCATCAGCAAGCGCTGCTGCCTCAAGTCAAAGYGTATCACCTCTGTGACACATCAGAGCATCAAAGGCTCATAAAGAGAGTGCCCCCAGGCCACTCCCAAATTCAAGTCTTCTGTGTGGCAGTACTGCTAAACCACTGAGATAGCTTCACTTCAGCTGTCAGAACTGGGGTTCTTCTGCTGTCTGTGTGTAAAAGCAGCATTWTCAGGCTGTCTGAAAAAAAAATAAAATTATACAGGGAGTAGGGAGAAAGAAGTGCAAAATGATGCTTCCACCTCACATAGCAAACCTCTCAAACTAATCAGTCATAGGGGAGGCCAGGTGTCATTTTTGACATATTATTTAGCATCTCTCTCTCCATTTTATTCTTTTTCTAGACAGATGCTGTTTTGCTAATTAAGGAAAATGAAATTTCCAGTGCTTGAAATTCAGGGGTGGCCTCCTCTGTGAGCCAGTTTCCCTGTTCTCCATGAACAATTTAAAAATAGAAACAAGTTTGGTKCGTTGTTTCATTTCTTTTAATTGATATCACTTTGCTTAGTGCACAAATGCACATGGATGTAATTTAGTGAACTTCAGTGTTCCTCTTGTGGCAAATTGATAGGAAAATTTTATCATGAGGAGAACAATGACTACAGGGAGTGAGGGAGAATCTTGGAGAACTACACATAATGCAGTGGACTAAATGTAATACCTGCATTATATCAGTAGCTAATGAAAACAGTGCTGAATATGGCAAAGCCTAAACCATTTCTGATTCCAGCTCCTGTCAAAAGGCCACTCCATAAATCATACCTGAATTTTATTTAGTGTCAGGAGCCAGTAATCTGACAGAGTGMAATGAGGTATTTGGACCAAAAGATGTATACCAAGTCATGTGCTCCATAGCTTTGTAATCACAGGGTCACATAATCCATCTATGGATTTTAATAACTAACTTATTACGTTCCCTTTAGTGTTAATTATTTTATACATCACTTGTTCCTGGTTTATTGACACAATTTAATATCTTTATCACATAAAATTACCAGTATAGCCAATCAGTATTTATTATAAATGAGTAGCCTGTGGAGAAATTCTGTTACTTCTTTTTCATGCCAAAACCTAAAAGACACAACAGGGTCAGCATCACATTAGACCTTGATTATTTCTGGGATGTAGCCAGTCTCTACCAGCCTTGTTAGAGGCAGCAAGGTCAGAGTTGTTGATGATTTTTGGTCAGCAATTTTCAACTGATTTTTCTCTTTTTACTGCTTTCCTTTATAAACCTGAAGAGGGGTCAGATCCAAAACAGTCTGTATTTCATTCTACTAGCTGCTGTTAATCTGCAAGACAATGCACAAATACCCTGCAGGAACGGGATCTAAGCACCTAACCATCATCTGTCTAGAAAATAATATGACTCTTATTTATTTTAGTTAATGGAAAATGTTTTCTCTAGTTCCAAAAACTAGCCTTTTGCATCAAGTTTTCCAGCCTCTTTACAAACTGTGCTGCTCTTATATTTTAAAGAAATGTTAATTAAAGCACATGCTCTTATGSACTTTAAAATAAAATAATTACATGTTTTTATAAAATATAAAGGTTCGATCAAACTCATACCCCTTTAACTACCCATTCAGCAATGAGAATATTTTCTTTTGTCCTCGTAACAGGGGATGAAGGCATGAGTTGTATTTCTTGGAGGAAGGTGAGTCTGATCAGTCTATTACTTTGAACCTGGATCATTTGTTTTTTTCACGAGCATTTAAACAATTTGATTTTGCTCCATGAATGTTTGTTGATAAATTCTTTCCAAGTTCATCACTTAGCAATAGAATAGTGTTTTTTCAGATGGAGCAAGAATCTAAGCAAAATAAAATAAAAAAAAAAATATTGGGAAACAACTGACCYTGTATGGTCAAATTGCTTGTACATTTTAAGGGAGGCAGGTGGGACTGCAGCAGGGTTTGGTCCTGTATCCTTCACAGCATAAATCTCACCTGTTGAATCATAGCATGGTTTGGATTGAAAGACACCTCAAAGACCATCTAGTTCTACCCCCAGGGATACCTGGAATGGGCAGGGACACCTTGCACTAGACCAGGTTGCTCAAAGCCCCATCCAATCTGGCCTTGAACAATTCCAGGGATGGGATGTCAACAGCTTCTCTGGACAATCTGTTCTAATGTTTCATCACCCTCACAGTAAAGAATTTCTTCCTATTACCTAATCTAAACCTATCTTCTTTCAGTTGAATGTGCTGGTTTTGTCTGGGGTTTTGAGTCAATTTTCTTCACAGTAGCTAGTGTGGGGCTGTGTTTGGGATTTGTGCTGGAATAACATGGGATATAACAATGTTGATAACATGGGAATGTTTTCAGTAGTGCTGTGCAGTGCTCACACAGAATCAAGGCCTTTCTGCTCCTCACTCCACCCTACCAGCGAGGGAGCTGGGCACGCACAAGGCATTGGGAGGGGACACAGCTGACCCCAAGTGACCAAAGGGATATCCCACACCATATGGCATCATGCTCAGCATACAGAGTGGGGGGAAGGAGGAGGAGGCAGGGGGGCTGTTCAGAGTGACGATGTTTGTCTTCCCAAGCCACTGTTACACGTGATGGAGCCTGGCTGTCCTGGGGATGGCTGAACACCTGCCTGCCCATGGGAAGAGTGAATTAATTCTTTGTTTTGCTGTGTGAAGCTTCTGCTTTCCCTATTAAATGGGTGTCAACCCACGGGTGTTCTCACTTTTCCAATTCTCTCCCCCATCCCACTGGCAGTGGGGAATGAGTGAGCAGCTGAGTGGGGCTGAGCTAAGGCTTAAGTTAAACCATGACAAACACTGCCTCTTGTCCTATCACTACACACACTCATGAAGAGTTCCTCTCCATCTCTCTTGCAGGCCCCCCTCAGGTACTGGAAGGTGCTGTAAGGTGTCCCCAGAGCCTTCTCTCCCTCAGGCTGAACAACCCAAACTCTCTCAGTCTGTCTTCATAGGAGGGGTGGTCCAGCCTCCTGATTATTTTTGTGGCTCTCCTTTGGACCTGCTTGAGCAGGTCYTGCTTGTACTGAGGGCCCCAGGGCTGGACACTGGACACAACACACCTGGGGGAGCCTCTCGAGGGGCAAGCTGAGGGGGTGGATCACTACCCTCAAGCTGCTGGCCACAATGCCAGCTCATGTGCTGTCTCTGATCCACCAGTACTCCCATATCCTTSTCTGCAGGGCTGCTCTCCATAGGTCAGGATCCTCAGGGAATTTCAGAATGGTGAAAAGCCATTTTCAACAATTTTACAATGCCATGGTGGCTTATGCTGCTCTTCAGCAGCACACCTCCCTTCACTGACTTGTGAGAGAAATCACATCTTTTGGCAAGTACCTTGGAACAGTGATCTTTCTGAAATTCTCATAAATGCTGTGCTGAAGACACCATGATGATTTGTCAATATATTTATGTCTTCACCTGGGAACTCTTGCCACATTTGCATTCTGCTTTCTGGAGATAAAAGGCTAATGCCAACTCATGGCACCACCAGTCCCACACTAATAGCTGTTAAACTTTCTTTGCTTATCAGTGTTTTTCAAGGAAGTTCACAACTTCAGARGTCAACTTTAAACAGATTGAAACATTAGCCTGTAATGACAAATATAAAAGATAAGATATGTCTGGAAGCACATGGAAAATGTGGGAAATATCTTTCCCTTGTTTACTTTGTGAGGCAGAAAAAGAGGAATAAACCTGCTCATGTTCCCAACCAAATGCTAGAACAAAGCAGGTCTCAGACAAGGGCTGGGACACAGCAGCAAGTCTAAACTAAATGAATAGTCAGCAACAATGATTACGAGTCACATACAAAGATGGGAATATGTTTTCTACTACAATCACAAAAAAACAATGAAGTAGGAAAAAGAACTTGAAGCAAGCACAGCAAAAATGTTCTGAAATAGAAATTTGAAAGCACTGKTTTTTGTATTTTCTCTGCTGATAGTTTTCTATTTTTTTTTTTAATCAAATGAGGAAATCTGGATTTTTCACACTGGAAAGAAGATATGTTTCTCTCTTTGCTGGTAATCTATGGTATTTCCCACAGAAGAACTTGGTCTGTCACTAGGGAATCCCCTCTCCTACCATGCCAACTCTCATTCTGACATTTTTTTATTTCCAAAACTCTCCAAACCATGTGAAACTTCTGCAAATACAACCAAAATAAATGTGAAAACTAGCCTTTTCATTTATGAACTTTGAACTATTTGTACTAATAATATGATTTCACTGGGGTGTGAGCTGTCAGGTAGATATAACTAGACCCTTTTTCTTGCAGGGGAGAACTGAATTAAAGAGGAGTTACCTCTCAGTGCAGTGACTTACATGTTTCAAATCTCAAGGATAAGCCAAGGAGAGCTATTAGAGTATATCATGCTGGAAGAAGTGAAAAAGCTTAACCTTTTGGAAATTCTTCAATGAAACGTCCAGGCCCAGTGTTATGTCCCTACATTCCTTCCCTTTGCTGTGTTTCAGGCTGGGGCCAGTGGAGGGGATGCAGTTGAAGAGGCTGTTCTCGATTCACAGGGGACCTGTTTGGGCTGAGAGAGCTTAGCAGACCAGCATCACCAGCTATCCAGAAAAAAATGACCCAGAGGATGAGCCTCAGGAGTTAAAAAAAAAAAAAAAAAAAAAGTGTGAGAGGAAGAAAATTCACCTTTATTGTGTGTTAGAGACTTAAATACTTGAACAGATTCGCACGGTCAGACTATGTCATAATCAGAAACAAATTCCTTGTCTTCCAGGAGCTGCCTCAACTCATTCGTTCCTGGAAATCTCCAAGGAAAAACTCCCCCAAGAACAGCAAGGCAGCAAGGAGGCCCTGTGGCTGTATTCTGGAGTTCTCCCTCCTTTCTCTCCCTACCCTGCAACTTGGCACTGTCTTGGCTAACACAAACAAACCTTCAAATATAAATAGTAAAATATTAGCAACTTTCAGGCGGTTTCTTTTGGGTGAGCAGTAAAGGCTTGGCAAACGTCTTCTTATGCAAGCCCAGTGAGACTTATTGCTGTCACTAGGGAACCAGTCTCTGGCGAGTCCTTGCCTGCAGTGCTAGCCTGAGAGAATGGGAACATTTTAAATTAATCTAGGTGCAGAAAAGAAAACTGATGTGGGGGAGGGAAGAYGTTTCCAACAGTTGAAGTCTGATGGAAAATACAGCGTGATAACAAAGTATTTCCTGATTACAGAATGGTTTCTGTAGGTTTGGTTTCACATAAAGGAAAAACCTGCCAAACAGAAAAGTGAGCAGATATGGTCTCTATTATAAATACTTCTGCACAGAAATGCAGAAGGAGAAACCTGTGCCCAGTGCATGGGTTTCAGACAGTGAGATTTATTATCCTTTTTCCTGATGGRTGGGAGAAGGATAATGAAAATCCTAATTGTCAAGAGGAATGGAAAGCTTTGTTGTATATCTGAATAGGGCAATGAAATAATTGGCGATTTCTAACAGGGGCTGCAGTGTGTGTGCTGGGGATGACCACATTTCTCCTCCCTCCCCAATGAATCTGGCTACCTGCCTATTTTTGTGTGAGTTTATTTGAATTACACAAACTTGGTACATTCCTTTATTGTTCTTCATTAAATGCAATCAGAAATATGTRTTAGATATGACAACACTTCAAATAGATACACATTCTATGATAATACAAAGATCCYTATTTCCAACTTCCTTCACACAGTAAAATGATGATGCACAAAGGGCCTAATACMGTTGAACTTAAGGGGTTTTCTATTAAATCTCTACTTGAGCTGACAGTCCTTTCCTTTACCCTTTCCTCCTTGCTTTGTTGACTTTTAAAAGACTCTGGTTGTTATTTGCACAGTATTTCTGGAAACAGCTTTACTTTGAACAAGGGTTACTCTTTCCAGAAATGCTTATCTGACACAGCAGGGGACAGAGAAATTGCAATTTTAGTGTCAGAATAGGCATTTCAACAATCCGTCCCAACGCTTCTAAACACAGGAAGCTGGCAGTGCTGCCTCTCTTTYCAAACACCAGTGGTGCAGTTGCACACTCAGCACTGATACATCCAGCTTCCTCCCACACCCCTAATTCCAGACACCGAGACCTTTTTTTTTAATTTTTTTTTACTTGCACCAGTATCAGTCAGGAAAACTGTGCCCGTGATGTTTCACCAGCAAAAGCAAAACTGCAAGTTAGTGGAAAATCAAGTCTTTTTGAATTCATTCAACTTACTGTACAGTCTTTCTGGTTCAACCTGAAGAACATGACTTTTGAAAGGGCCTCAGCCTGGCCTCCTTTCCTAGAGATGCAATTTTCTATCTGCAATCAGTTTAAACCACAATTTAATTACAGTCATAAACCTTGCCAATTACACATCCAAATGTCTGATTTGTGAGGCAGTTGGGTAGTTAGGTAACCACATATAGGACTTTCTTTGAAAGTGAACTTTGAGCGTGGATACAAAAGTCAGTACTGAGAATTGAAWGTTGTTTCAATTTTTCAATATTTTGTGCTAGTCTCAGTCTTTTGGTTTTTATTTTCTATTTTCTGAAAGAAATGAGGATGTGACTGTGATGACAGGGAGGAAAACCATGAGCTCATCAGATCTCGTTAGAACTAGCTAGATACACTACTTGGACTGAACTTGGTTATATTTGTTAATATCTTTAACAAAGAAGCTTTTGATGGCTCATCCAAAATATCATGGTTGAGAGACAAAACATTAGTAAAAGAAATTTTTCATGCAGGCTAGCTGGACTGGGAACATACAACTCTTTATGATACTTTCACTAGCCCCTGATTTGCTAAGAAAAGGATTGTAAGGTACTACTACATGAAGTAATTTGAAAGTTGAAGCAATAAAGCATAATGTAAATAATTCAATTTTTGGAGAGAGTGGGGGCAGTTGAGCTTGTCTTAAGTGGGTGGATCAAGCAGATCTATTA
Organism: Malurus melanocephalus; assembly: GCF_030028575.1. Classification (NCBI taxonomy): domain Eukaryota; kingdom Metazoa; phylum Chordata; class Aves; order Passeriformes; family Maluridae; genus Malurus; species Malurus melanocephalus. The sequence goes on along the minus strand of NW_026623499.1, from coordinate 713,390 downwards.
CTGGCAGTGGAGGCTGCATCAGTAAAATACATCTTCTGAAACAAAATGTTTCTACTTTAGACATGGTGGCACTACATAGAAATGGCATATTCACACAACAGCTTTTCATATTAAACTTATAAACATAAGAAATTGCTGACTAGAGACTTGGTTCATCAGGCCTTTTCTTTCAGTATATTCCATCTTCAACTCCCTGGTTTATTACTATATCTTTCAGTCCATTCTCTCCTGAAATAAAAATGTCCAGCTGTCTCTTAAACTCATTTAGATTACTTGCTTCACTGGCCAGTTATTCCATATGTTTACTACTGTTTCAGGCAGAATTATGTTACTCAATTCCCAGTTTACTCTTGATTTCCTAGATTTCCAACATGTTTCCAAGATCTCGGACTACTGATTTTAAGAATTAATCATCTGTCTTTTGCATTGTTAAAAATACACAGAAAATTTTGGTATACTTAGCTATTCCTTAGTGTTAGATGCAATTAGWTAAGTAGTCATCTTTTCTATGAACAACAGAAGTAGATCAAGGTTAAATCCATGTATTTAGCTTTCTTTTCCTCCTCAGTTTATTGCCTCTTCTTCTTTTAATGAGTCCCTCCAAACTCCAACCTAGAAAGGTGTCTACTGACTTCCTGGGACACGGGTACTCCCTGAAAACCAGTAGGTTCACCTCAGAGGCACCAACCATTTTTTTTGCTTTGCCAGTGAAAACAGACCTATCTTTCTGGGGTTTTGTGACAAATATCTTCTTAAAGGGATATATCAAAGAAGAGATATGAGAGAAAGTGCAGTGACTCCCAGATCACTTCTCACTTCTCCACAGCGCTTTTCTCAATGCCTATATGGGATCTGTTACCTGCACGCTTTCTGCTGTCTGCTACACCTGTASAGTGAATTTTGCAAATGTCATTTGATGTTGCAATAGCAGCTGAGATTTCTCATGCAAGTTACTAGCCCTCTTCACTTCCCCAGAAAGGCAAGGACTCCTTGAAAGCTTGAAGAAAGTGGAGACAACACATTCTCCCTCTTTGTAAGAAGGGGTGATACTCTCCTTAGAAGCTTATCTTTCATCAGAGTGACACCTACATAAAACTTCAGGAGGAATTTTTTTACCAATTGTTACAAATCAAATCACATGGTTCAGTTCATGAACCTTTCATGAGCTAAACCCTGAAGCGTTTACATAGCATTACGAGGCATATAATTAAAAAAAAAAAAAAAAAAAAAAACAAAAAAAAAACAGTTGCTGCAACTGAAAGTCTACCAAAAAATAGCATCTCCTCAAGAATCTGCCCAAGGGCTGAAGTCTGGGGTTTGGTTTTGGCTCTGGCACTTTCCCCCAAAATCAGCAGGACTCCACCCTGTCTTAAGGTTTAATTTTGGGTCTTGGTGACTGATCTAACTCCTGTTGGGGCTTCCTCATGAAATATATGAGGTTGRTTCTTTCCCCATTTACATATTAAGCATGAGAAGTAACACTGTGTGAGAAATATCCATCAGAAATGAACAATTTTTTAACTTGTGGACTCTTAATTTTCCACTGCACATTTTAATAATTTTCTGCAGAGGACAATTTAATCTACACACACAAGGCTTGCTTTTTAATTTGTCTTTTGTGGATTTGTTGAAGCAAGACTCTTTCCAAGTTCTGGTATCCATATACTGAAAAACATTTCCCCATAAAAGTGAAAATATCAAGAAATTCTAGGGAAAATTCAGTGAAAATAATCTCAGAAAACATTTTAATGTTTTCCWGTCAGAAGCCATCCAGAAAAAACCATCTGCTGCTTAACGTAAGCACAACCTTTGTAGTTATCAGTTGCTTTTTGGAAAAGATCAATAATATCCCAAGCAATTGGTAAGTAAATATCTAAAAAAAGGCTTGCAACCTTTCTGATTTTTAAAGTTGTAAAACGTTTCCATTGAAGATGTGTAGTGAATTTACGCCATTAAAGTGAGCTGGAATTTTATTCAACTTTTATGGACTGTTCAGGAATAATCCAGAGATTCCCAGATGGCAGACTACAGGTTGAAAACCACTGATCTACAGACATTATTTGGATAATCCTCCTAAGTTTTTAATATTCAGCTAAACTTGCACACTGTCCAAATGGAAGTGTAAGACCAAGAAAGTCATGAGCACCTTCTTTGTTTGAGATTTGTCATACATATCTCAATTAAGTGAATAATGATACAAAGCCTATAAACAAATGCAAATTAAAAATAATATAAAAGCTGAAAATGTGTATGATTAAAAGGTTGTGCAGATATTGACTTTACAGAGACCCAAGGAAAGACACAGGTAAAAAAAGATAGCTGTGTTTTTTTTAATTTCAAATAAGGTTAACTTAGGAAGAAAACTTAATTTTTCTAATGCATACTCCTAATGTTTTCCACAATTTTTCATTACTTTCTATAGGACCATGGCACTAGTCAAGAATGGCATTTAATCCTTATAGCATTATCTCCAGAAGTTAATATTTTCTGTCTCCAAATAGGCACTCTGTTTGACATGTTAATTTACTAAACCCAAACATATTCTCACTATATTTATTAAAAATAAATGTGTCAGTGAATCAGTTAGTGAAGAGTTAATTTTTAAATTGGGAACTTTTTCTAAAGCTTAGATTTCAGTTCCCGAAAAACCTAGAGTGCAGGGCTTTTCACCTGCTGTCAGAGTCCTATCTGTTCTCTGCTTTCTATCTCGTATCTCCTCTCAGAAAAACAAATATAATTCTATCCCTTCTCATTAACACCAGTTATTCTTTTTAAAATGTTACCTGGATCAGAAAATGGGAAAGTCTGAATTTCAAAGTCATATCAGATATGTGAGCAGAATTCTATTCTTAAGTGTCCACACAACAAGTTACAGCTTTAATAGTAAGTGCTCTGCAATATACTAGCAATCTGGAGAAATGCCTAAATCTTTCACAAGTATTTTCTTTTTCCTTTACAGCTTTTACCTTCTCACTGGCACCACAATCTAACAGGGTGCTCAAGCATGGTGCCAGCTTCAAGCACATTAAGTATTCTCTCTGCAATACGTGCASACAGTATTTTCAAATACAGTGTCACACACATACATGGTCAAAGCTGGACCTGTGTCTGGAAATGTGACTTCTGTTCAAATAGCTCCCCAGCTTGATTTCAGAAAAAACACTCTTATCTCGAAAAGACTTTTAAACATATGCTTCAGCTTCATTCAAAACAATGAGAAAGATGTGTACAAGTGCCTAACTCTTGGAATACTAGAGCATGTGCTCCGTTTTTTAAAATAATTATGAAAAAATTTAATAATT